>NC_044301.2:10850588-11150588 GCF_004027225.2 Strigops habroptila
TCACTGACATTTCTCTCCTAGAACCATAGGAAAATTTATGCTGGAAGAAAGCTCTAGAAATTGTCCAGTCCAATCTTCCACTCAAAGCAGAGGTAGCTTCAAAGCAAGATCATGTTGTCCAGGGCCTTGTCCAGACAAGTTTTGAAAACCTCCGTGGATGGAGGTTACACAAGCTCCTTGGGCTGTGATCCAAGGCTAAGCAGTTCTCATGGTGACTATTTTTTTTCTGTGTCCAACTGGAATTTTGCTGAAAGTTTAAAATGATTGTCAGCTTTTTTTTTTTTTAATGAGGCCTTCATTAGCCTCCTGTTCTCCACACTAGAAGAAACACCACTCCTTTTAGCCTCTCCTCATACACATGCTCATCGTGTCTTAATCCTGTTATGCATTCCTCACTTCTGCTCCCCTCAACACATCACATGTTCTAGACCTTCACCTATCTCAGTGGCTTTCTGTTGGACTTCTAACAGTTTGTCAATCTCTCCCCAGCTGGGACCCTAGCACTTGATGCAAAATTTCAGATTCAGTGTCACAGATGCCAAGTACTCTTAAAAAGTTTGATATGCTTTATATGGTACTATCACAATTTTGTATGACAAAGACAGCAGGTCATTATGAAAATCAATGACCTTATAAGCATTTTATATAAAATAACTAAATTTATTCAGTAAAAGATTAGAAAGATATATACTTTTTCCAGGATGCAGTCATGTATCATTGGGAATTATCTGACAAGAGTTAGTCTGAGTCCAGGGACTCTTGGAGGTTTCAGTGAGCAGTAAGTTGGAGCTAAGTAAAGGAAGAAAAGCATTTCTGTTCACAGACCTAATCTTTTAGGTCTTACCTAAGGTTAAAATGAACCTATTCTACTTTATTTGGCACTTAATGCAATAGCACGGATATGAACATGCTTTTCCATCCCATTGTCACATTAGAGCTTACCATAAGCTCTAGGCTTACTGATCACCTAAAACCTGAATGTCTGCTTTGATCGAGCTTTATTAGGTTATGCAGTATAATAAAAGTAAGAGAGACTATGGGTTGCGCATGGACTGTGTCCCAGGGAATCCAGTTCTTAGGACAGCTTCTCCTTGTGGTGTTACAGAACAATCCCAGAATGCAACTAAAGAAATGGCCAAAATATAGTTCATTCCCTCATGAGGGAACTCTTTATCTCAGTTCATTGCATAGTCTTGGGACAGCACATTAAGAAGTTTCTTTTATTTTGCACCTCCAGAAAATACAACAGCAATGATGAACACGCAGAGGCCAGAGGTCCCCTTGGATAATTCTCTAAACCTGAAGGTTATTGCTCCCTGCCATCATGCAAAGATTATGTGTATGATCTATGGCAGTTAAGACACATGCAAAATGTGTATGACTGCTTAAACAAACTTGATTCTGTAGTCACCATTAATAATGACAGCCACCACATGGAGGTGCCTAAGGCATTCTTTACAAAGGTCAGTCCTAAATTGAATTGCCGAGGTGAGTATCTCCAGAGAGGACGCCTTTAACACCGGAGCGGGGGGAAGCACAGCGTCCCGGAGCCTCAGTCCGGAGCGGCAAGAGCGACCGAGGGAGCCTCAAGTCCTCGACAGGACTTGCCCAGGAGCCGACAGCTCAGCTGACGCGAGCAGCTGACTCACAGGGGGCGGCGCCAGGAGTGACGGCACCAGCCCTCAGTGGGTAAAACCCATCCCAGGGAGCGCGGCGACCAGGAGCGCGGCGACCAGGGCGTGGCACGGCAGTTTGCGCAGGCAGGGCGAGCGGGCAGCGAGCGGGATGGTGAGCACTCGCCTCAGGAGCAGGGCCCACTCTGGGAGCTCTGCCCCGGCGGTGGCCAGCGTAGGCACCCAGACAGAGCCGATGAGAGGGGAGGCTGCGGCGCAGACCTCGGACTGTAGAAAGTGCCTCGACTGGTCTCGTGAGGCGGGGGTGCGCGATGGACAGGGCTGCACTCGGTGCGCTCTGGTGGAGGTCCTCCTGCAGCAGGTGGCTGAGCTGCGGGAGGCTGTTGGAGAGCTAAAAGATGCCAGGGAAGCTGAGAGGAAGCTGGGCTGCTTGCTCCAGGCTCAAACTGCGCAGGGGCTGCAAACGTCCAGCATTGCTCATATAGGAAGAAGGAGGGCAGCAACCCAGGAAGCTGGGAATTAGTCACGAGAAAAACGAACAAAAAAAGGGGAAGAGGACAATTAACGACAAGGGGCTTCCTCCTAAATCTGATGTCCCCACCAGAACCGCTTCGAGGTTCTGCAGGAGGCTAATGAGAAAGCACCCACCACACCTAATGAGCACCCTGCTGATGCACCAGTAAAGAGGATCGCTACTGGTGCCTCCAGGAAAAAGAGGAGGGTCATAGTAGTAGGGGACTCTACTTTGAAAGGCACAGAGGCGCTCATCTGCCGGCCTGATCCAGTCTCGAGGGAGGTGTGTTGCCTGCCGGGGGCTCGGATCAGGAATGTTGCTGAGAGGCTGCCTGCTCTAGTAAGTCCTGCTGACTATTACCCCCTTCTAGTGGTCCATGTGGGTGCTAGAGATATAGACAGCAGTTGCCTGGACGACATTAAGAAGGACTACAGAGCCCTGGGAGAGGTGGTTAGGGGCTCTGGAGCTCAGATAGTTTTTCATCGATTCTCCAGGGCAAAGGGGAGGACCTTAAAAAAGCTAGGTGTGTCTGGCAGGTTAATAAATGGTTAGAAAGCTGGTGCCATAGTCAGGGGTTTGGCTATTTAGAACATGGGGCTCCATTTGGGAGGCCAGATCTACTGGAGGCTGGTGGAGCTGGTCTGACAAAGAAGGGGAAGAGCTGTTTTGGTAGGAGGCTTGCCAGGCTGGTCAGGAAAGCTTTAAACTAGATGTTTGGGGGAGGGGAGCATTGATCCATCCCAACATTCCTGGTCAGTTGCCAGCACCTGTAATAAGTGCTTGGAGCGATGTAGAGATGTTCCAGCTGCCCCAGCCATTGAGTCGGCTTCATTTGGAGCTCGGCTAAGGTGCCTCTATACAAACGCCCGTAGTATGGGGAACAAGCAAGAGGAATTAGAGATGTGTGCAAGGCTACGGGAATATGATGTCATTGGTATCACAGAAACATGTGGGATGGCTCCTATGACTGGAATGTCGGAATGGAAGGTTACAGGCTGTTTAGAAAAGACAGGCAGGCAGACGGGGAGGGGCGTTGCTATCTATGTCAGTGATAGGCTAGAGAGTATGGAACTCTGTCTGGGACGGGTGATGAGGTAACAGAGTGTTTGTGGGTCAGGATCAAAGGGAAAACAGCAACAGGGGACATTACAGTGGGGATCTGTTACAGGCCGCCTGATCAAGAGACTCTGTGGATGAAGCGCTCTACAGACAGATAGGAGCAGCCTCACGCTCGCAGGCCCTTGTCCTCATGGGGGACTTCAACCATCCTGACATCTGTTGGAGGGATGGTACGGCCCGGCACAAGCAATCCAGGAGGTTGCTCAATTGTGTGGAAGACAACTTCTCTTTCAAGCAGTAGAGGAGCTGACGAGGAGAGTGCCATGCTGGACCTTGTGCTCACCAACAGGAGGACTGGTTGGAAATGTAACGCTCCAGGGCAGCCTTGGCTCTAGTGATCATGAGATGGTTGAGTTTGAGATCCTCAGGACAGGAGAAGGCATGCAGCAAGCTCACTGCCCTGGACTTCAAGAAAGCAGACTTTGGCCTCTTCAGGAACCTCCTTAGTAAGTTTCATGGGATACAGTCCTAGAGGCAGGGGGGCCCAAGACTGCTGGTCGGTATTCAAGGGATCACCTGCTACGTGCTCAAGAGTGTGCATCCCACTAGAAGAAAGTGCAGCAGGAGGCCAGGAGACCTCCATGGATGGACAAGGAGCTGCTGAGGAAACTTAGAGGGGAAAAAGAAGCTTATTAGAAGGTGGAAGAGAGGACAGGCGGCCTGGGAAGAATATAGGAGCATTGCCCGAGAAGCTAGGACCAGGTTAGGAAAGCTAAGGCCCAGCTAGAATTAAGTTTGGCAAGGGATGTAAAAGATAACAGGAAAGGATTCTATAGATACGTAGCAAATAAAAGACAGGCTAGGGACAATGTAGGCCCTCTCCAGAAAGCTATCAGGAGAACTGGCTACCATGGATTTGGAGAAGGCTGAGGTTCTTAATGACTTCTTTGCCTCAGTCTTCACCAGCAAATGCTCTGACCACACAACCCAAGTCTTGGAAAGCAAATGCAGGGACTGTGAGAACGAAGACCTTAGGCCCACTGTAGGAGAGGATCAGGTTTGAGACCATCTTAAGAACCTGAACATGCACAAGTCCATGGGACCTGATGAAATCCATCCACGGGTTCTGAAGGAGCTGGCGAATGAAGTTGCTAAGCCACTGTCCATCTATTTCGAAAAATCCTGGCAGTCAGGTGAAGTTCCCGATGACTGGGAAGAAGGGTAATATAACCCCCATTTTCAAGAAGGGGAAGGTGGAAGACCCGGGGAACTACAGACCAGTCAGTCTCACCTCTGTGCCTGGCAAAATCTTGGAACAGTTTCTCCTGGAAAACATGCTAAGGCACATGAAAAACAACGAGGTGGTTGGTGACAGCCAACATGGCTTCACTAAGGGGAAATGCTGCCTGACCAATTTGGTGGCCTTCTATGATGGAGCCATGGAACTGATGGACAGCGGCAGAGCAGTTGATGTCATCTACCTGGACTTGTGCAAAAGCATTCGACACTGTCCCACATGACATCCTTGTCTCTAAATTGGAGAGACATCAATTTGATAGATGGACCACTCGGTGGATAAAAAACTGGCTCAATGGCCGCACGCAAAGAGTTGTGGTAAATGGCTCAATGTCCAGTTGGAAACCTGTAACGAGTGGTGTCCCTCAGGGATCGGTGTTGGGACCGGTCCTGTTCAACATCTTTGTTGTACATGACAGTGGGATTGAGTGCGCCCTCAGCAAGTTTGCCGACGACACAAGCTGTGTGGTTCGGTTGATACACTGGAGGGAAGGGATGCCATCCAGAGGGACCTTGACACGCTTGTGAGGTGGGCCAATGCCAACCTTATGAAGTTTAACCAAGCCAAGTGCAAGGTCCTACACCTGGGTCGGGGCAACCCCAGGCACTGCTACAGGCTGGGCAGAGAAGAGATTTCAGAGCAGCCCTGCAGAAAAGGACTTGGGGGTGTTGGTTGACAGGAAAGCTTAACATGAGCCGCAGTGTGTGCTTGCAGCCCAGAAAGCCAACCGATCCTGGGCTGCATCAAAAGAAGCGTGACCAGCAGGTGGAAGGAGGTGATCCTGCCCCTCTACTCTGCTCTCGTGAGACCCCACTTGGAGTACTGCGGTACAGTTCTGGTGTCCTCAACATAAAAAAGACATGGAGCTGTTGGGGGAGCCCAGAGGAGGGCCACGAGGATGATAAGAGGGCTGGAGCACCTCCCATATGAAGACAGGCTGAGAGAGTTGGGGCTGTTTCAGCCTGGAGAAGAGGAAGGCTGCGTGGTGACCTCATAGCAGCCTTCCAGTATCTGAAGGGGGTCTACAAGGATGCTGGGGAGGGACTCTTCCTTAGGGACTGTAGTGGTAGGACAAGGGTAATGGGTTCAAACTTAAACAGGGGAAGTTTAGATTAGATATAAGGAAGAAGTTCTTTACAGTGAGGGTGGTGAAGCACTGGAATGGGTTGCCAGGGAGGTTGTGGATGCTCATGCCCTGGCGGTTTCAAGGCCAGGTTGGACAGAGCCTTGAGCCTCGTGGTTTAGGGCAAGGTGTCCCTGCCCATGGCAGGGGGGTTGGAACTAGATGATCTTAAGGTCCTTTCCAACCCTTACGATTCTATGATTCTATTCTATGATTCTAAAGGCACATTCTAATTCATTGCTTTTTACTTTTGCCATTGCCCTTCTAGAACAAATCCAATTATTTCTGTTCTATGTCATTATCTTCATCAGCAACACACAGCAGAAAGCAAAACATACTTAGGTGACACTCCTTCTTAACTGTAGGCAGATCTGGTTTATGAGGAGCAGGGCTGATATTAACTTTCTTCATGTCAGGATTTCGAGTAATTCCCTTCTAATGGTTCAAACTTAACTACCTCCAGCATGCTCGAAAGCTAACACAGCTTCTTAGGCTGTACTAGCCATCCATCCATGTCTTATTATCCCTGTAAATATAAATGAGAATAGGATTTGATGTTAACATCCACAGATTATCTATTTAGATTGAAAATGCAACTCGGCTGCAGTACCAATCTAGCTGGAAACATGCCCATTGACTTCAATAAGGTTGCACTGATGTAAATAAGAGGAACATGATATTTAAAGATAACTTCATAACTTATAAACACGACCACTTGAAAAACACTTGAGTAGTATTGATTAATATTGAAAACATTGCTTCTTCCTGATAGCAATATTCCTCACACATACAGCCCATAAAAGAAATGAAACCATCTATCAATATAAATAAGTGATTAAAAAAAAGAGGTCCACTTAAAAATTAACAGCAAGGAAACTCTTTCCAAGCACATTTAAATTACTGTCAATGTTTAAAAATTCTAAGGCCAGTAAGTGACATCCTGTGGTTTTCCCTACTCCATGTACAGTCCTTCCTATGTACGCATCAGATTGCTATACTAACAGAGCAGTCCCAACAAAAAAAAAAAATTTAATAGAGACATTCCTTTTATAGCTACACATACATTTAAATCCAAAACCAATGAAAAAAAACTGGCTGGTGAAACAAGCCAAATGGTATCAATCTATATAGTCTACCAGAGCCCTTAATGGGGGTCTCAGTTAACCCAACCTGAAGATTCTTTGTAGTGCTCTCTGTGCAAAGGTAGACTATTAAACTAATAAGTCACCACACAGGAAAAATTGTGCTACAAGTTACCCAACAAAACTTAGTTTTTAAAAGATAAAAGATTAATTGCTTATGCACAAAGGCAGAAAATAAAGACCTACTTAAAGGGGAGAAGGGGGAAAAAAAATCAACTGTTCTTTTGTAGCTGGTAGGATTTTTTTGTGCCTAATCCTATACCCACAAGTACAGTTTTGGTTTGCATTATTTTCTTCATTTCTTTGAGTTACTCATTTACATAAATTTAATGCATAATCAGAATTGTGAATGCCAATGCCCACAGCCTGTCATAACATAAACTAAATATCTTTTTCCTGAATTGGTCTATTAGTTGTCTTCCCTATCTGTAAACTGTTTCAGTGAAACAAACAGTCTTTTCATCTATCTTTACACTTTTCCCTCTTGACTTAACCTTCAATGTCTAAGTATATTCAACTCATATTTGCATCTTGTCTCTGATTTTCTTTCAGAGATATGAACTTCCAATTTCAAACAGTATTCTCAGTTATGAGCTTAGATTGTCAGCATTACTCAAGCCAAGACAAATTAGAAGCCACAAAATCTGTTAATGCAGTAATAACTACTCCCAAAGTAGCAATAGTTAAACCTTAGTAAACCAGAACACTATTATTGCCTGAAAGGACTGCATTACCAAACTATATTTCACAAACAACATTAAGGTTTGTATACTTAAAAAATATATACATTCTCAAGCAAGAAGTGGTTTAAGATTGAAAGGTCAAAACATTCAGGAGAAAGATGTAGTTACTTGCTGAGATGGTACCACTTTAGAATTTTGGCACTGTCACACCTCTAAACTCAAGATCACATCATCCTTGTCAAAGTTTCACATCATGGATAGCTCATGATTATTGCACTATTCATGTATTATCACATTCCCTTGAATAAATTACAAGCAAAAATTATCCGGGAGTGAGGAAATGGACTGTAATGTTTCAAAATAGCAGTGCTGCAGGTTATAAGAGTATGGGATCCCCATGAGAACATACATCTGCTGATATTTAGATATCTAGGGTGGGAGTTTGGAAAGTACTTTTGAATTTCAGTAGTAATAGAAATAGGAAGACAGTTGAGTTGACCTGAGCAGTAGATTAAAATCTTCAGAATTATTAATTGCTATGGAACTTTGGTAAACTACAAGAAGCTCCTTTATGTTTTCTAAGCTGGAGGTTCTTACTCCTCTATGCAGTTTTCAAGCCGTTAGGGAAGGAGGAAAACATTTTCTAAAATTTCAGTGAAATATTTTCTGATTGTTATATTCTGAAAATACATAATTATAATTATGGATTTTTGAGCAATATGGGAAGTGAATTTGAAGACCTACTGTAAGAATGATATTTTATTCATTAAGGTAATATTTTTGCAGAATTTAAGTCTTTCAGATCTTTTAGTTCTTCAGAATTTTATTCAGCTATCCACCTGGAAGCACATGGATGCTGCATTTGAGTCAGTTATTTACAAGCACACCAAGTCTGACCCATCATTCTTCCTACTAAAACAGATCTTATCCATGTGCTTGGAAATATTTTCTTTCAGTAATTCTGAAGTTATTTAAGTCAAGGTTAAATGTCAAAGTTGGCGAGCTGTCAGAAGTTCAAATTTTGCTATTTTACCTCTTTAACTAAGTGCTTTATCTCTCAATATTTGCATGTTTCACTGTTTTCAGAAAACAGCTACATCAATAGGATACTGCCTGCTGATACTCAGTAAAAATTACCTCTAGCCAAAATACTTTTTTTCTGTCTTTCTTAAATACAAAAAGGATTCTCATTCAGATATTGCAAAAGCAGAAACACAAAGGATTAGATTGTGCCCCACGCATAAAACGTGCACATGTCTCAGAACTTAAAATAGACTAAATATTCAATGATTTTACATCATTATTCATGTATGTCAGACTCATAATTTCTTTCATGCACTGTTTGTGGTAAATTTATTGTTTTGACTATTTAGAGTCATCACTGGATCAAGTCCATCTTGTATTTGTTCTGGTATTATATACAGAGGAATGAAACAGTGTTTTCAAAGAAAAACGTTGCATATCCTGTATAAACTGTTATGGCATAATTTGTTCTCTATGAATATCTGCAACACCAACTAGTTAATATTTGTCTTTAGAGGTGAAATTATAGAAAATGTTTTGGAAGAGGTTTTAAACTTTACAGGTCTGGATAAATTTTAACCCTTCTCCCACTCAGTGCTCCCCCTGAGAAGCATCTACATTTTATTTATTATTATTTCATGAATACAAATACCAGAACTGTATCTAAGGATAAAGTAAATTCTGTTTATCCCAAGCTAAAATGCAGTATTAGAACATCAGTGATTAATAGCAATTAATGTACAATCAATAAAAAGAACAACTAAACATGCACTAAAAAAGTTAAATCCTCATAAAATTTCTTTCTGTTGCTGCTAACAGCTTTTGCCAAGTTCAGTAATTTTATAATAAAGGGAAGTGCTAGATAATGTGTAATTATATTTTGTGCATCTGTAACTGATGCACAAAATTGTGATACTTGGTTATATTATATCTTTAGGAGGTATATAATACAATTCACTGAAGAATTGAAATTAAAAATGTGTATGCAAGGCTTAAGTACTCAAAAGAGACCCCTAACTAAAACAAATAATGGTGCTGAAAATTTAAAGAGTTGCAATTATATTGCCTTTGTGCTACTCAAATAAGCCGACACTGTGAAACAGCCACTGCAATCATTTTTAGACAGGGCTCAAACACCTTAACGACTGTTTTGAGGATGCAAATTCATAAGCGGCCATTAGCCCTTTTATTATTTAATCTTATTATACATAGAGAAGTCCCAACATCAGTTCTTCTGCTGAAGAACCTATGCTTACTATATCTGGAGATATCTGTTCAGGTGTCCTGTTCTTTAACTTGGCTCAGATCTCCCATTCCTGCAAAGCCTCTTCAATGAACTGATATTCCGCAGCTAGGATCAATACAACCACCCACAAGCTAGTTTCCTGTTCCAAAATTCCTTTTTCCCCAGTTCTCTTCCTGTGCTCCTACTGCACCCTGGATGGAGTCAGGCTGCCAGAGGGCCAGGGTAATTCTGGACTGGAGAATATACCTCTACTGCCCAAAAGATTTTAATCAATCAGGCAGGTAAAATAGAAAAGTTAAGTTCTTATAAACTACCAAAACACTATAGCTGTGATTTAACCATTAAGATATACACATCTGTGGCTCAGCTGGTCTCCTCAATTGCATTAAAGTCAGAGAAGAGGAATAGGCACCTTCTACAGCATGATTCATGTCATCCTGAAGCAAGTATCTTAGGGTAAGACAAATTGTGCTACAGAAATTCCTACTTCTCAACTATAAATGTAGCCTAAAGGAGTAGTTCAATTGACACCTCTTACTCAAGTGACATCTACTTTATGAACAACTCCAGTCACACAAGATTACTCCAGTTCCAAAAAGTCAAAATCTTCTTGTGATCCAGATCAATAATTTTCACCTTTCAGAGAAAGGCATTGGACTGATAACAATTTGAAGACTGAAACACTTTATAGCTGTACAAAAGAGCAGATCTGTAGCTGTGCATATTGCTTAATATGTATTTTGATTACAGGTATAAATACATTACAGCATTTGAATTGTTTTTTTCTGCCAGCGTGATGCACTAATTAATGCTGTAAATGTATAAAATAGCAATAATAAAATCAGAAAGATAATCATAGAATCATAGAATCATAGAATAGTTAGGGTTGCAAAGGACCTTAGGATCATCTAGTTCCAACCCCCCTGCCATGGGCAGCAACACCTCACCCTAGACCATGTCACCCAAGGCTCTGTCCAACCCGGCCTTGAACACTGCCAGGGATGGAGCATTTACCACTTCTTTGGGCAAACCTGTTCCAGTGCTCACCACTAGAAAAAAAAAACAAAACCACACAGCATTCTCCAGATGTTTGATACTGTTTGAACATCCAATAACATAGCACAGCATTAATATTTTTAATGCCTGTCACTTTTTGTGCAAAGAACATGATTACAGTCAAGGTACAGTAGTTGAAAGAATCCTTTGTTAAGGAGCATTCTAGTCTACTTAAATCTGATATACTATCATTATTCTTCTGAAGCTGTACCAAAAGCAGCTCAGTAAGGCACATATGAAAGAAGTTATTGCAAAGGAAAGTTTTGCTTTTTACAGCACTGTCAGCAAAATTTACTGGTATATTAAAAATTCTAACCTGACAATAAGTTTTCTGCTTTTTTTATGGTATTGTTCTGCTAGAGTATGCCACAAAGTGACCACACACTAGCTGTATAATATGCAGAGTTTATTAAACAGGCACACTAAAGCCAATAAGCACACTAAAGCAAGCACACTAATGTGAATTAGGTAAATATCTCTTTATATAGTGAATAAGTACAATAAAGCAAATCAGAGATATGGGTATATAAGTAAAGTACCGAAGAAAGTTAGCAATGCATCAAATCGTTACTGCATAGAGAGAACAGAGATTAAGAAGAAATACATCACCAAATACCACGGAATCATCATCCAGGCCCACACTTCCACCTGGGAAGCCCCATTGCAGCCGATGCCAGAGCCTCAGGCAATTGGGCAAATTCCCTACGGGGTGCGTCCACCCATAGGTGAGGCTTCTCTCATGGCCACAAGAGGGTCCTGCTTTTATACCCTTAGAAAAACAACTGGCTATATGCCAGATCTCTAATTGTTTATTCGTGGGGCCATGCAGTTTCTCATGATCTCACTGTTGTCCACTCCGAGAGCGTTGGCCAGGCGCCCTGGTGCGGCCAATTATGAAGGTCATAGAAAAGCTGCACACCTATGTTTTCCTACCTCTTTCCAACGAACAGTCATGGTGAACATAAACATATATACTCTACCAAATACACTGTGACAAAAAACATACTTTGTGATTTCTCTCAGCCATGAGAGGGAATCAACTTCCAGCTTGGTTCCCATCCATTACAGGTATGTGATATATTTTACAGATTACAATCATGAAGGAATCTGAAAACACAATAATTAACAACTTAAAAATCCTCTAAATTCCAATGCTATTTCATGGGCTGACCAAGAACATTAAAAAGTCATGAATGATGTTGGAGAAAATATTCGACAAGAATAAATTATTCCTGAAGGAAAGATTAAAGCAGTTTACAAGCCTATATCTAGTACCAAAAATAGCCATGGAAAAAAAGCCAACACAAAAGCCAATACAAAAGTAACCAGGATGAAAATAAGAATGTACTGCAACATAGCAAGGAAATGTTAGACCCAAAGGAAAGGAAAAGGAAGTGTCGTGGTTTGAGCCCAGCCGGTAACTCAGAACCACACAGCCGCTCGCTCACTCCCCCCTTCTTCCTCCCCCCCCCTCCAGAGGGATGGGGAGGAGAATCGGAAGAATGTAACTCCCACGGGTTGAGATAAGAGCAGTCCCACAACTAAGATATAATACAAACCACTACTGCTACCACCAATGATAATAATGATTAGTGAAATAACAAGGGGAGAGGATACAATTGCTCAACACCCGCCGACCGATACCCAGCCCGACCCGAGCAGTGATCTGGGCCTTCCGGGTAACTCCCCCGGTTTACATACTGGGCATGACGTGCTGTGGTATGGAATACCCTTTGGCTAGTTTGGGTCAGGTGTTCCTGTCTCTGCTTCCTCCCGGCTTCCCTCCTCCCTGGCAGAGCATGAGACTGAGAAAGTCCTTGGTTGGAATAAAACATTACTTAGCAACATCTAAAAAACATCAGTGTTATCAGCGTTGTTCCCAGGCTGAAAGTTAAAAAACACAGCACTGCCACCAGCTACTAAGAAGGAGAAAAATGACTGCTATAGCTGAACCCAGGACAGTATCCACCCCTTATTCCATACCATTCACATCATGCTCAGATCCCACATCTCTCAACACACCATCACCCCTGTCCCATATATACACATTTATAGACACCCACACCCACACACAGAGAAAGATATCATTCCCTAGTCCATGGACCAATCCCTGTAAAATTCAGGGGATTTTACATCCTCATCCAGTCCATGATGTCAGGCTCCATCTCTTGTAATAGTCTTTCAGGGCAGGAGGGACGGTATGTAGTGTTGGGTTGTTGCCTGCTGATGATACCGTCAAACTCGTCTGGTCACTGCTGAGCTTGTCTGGTTTCCTCAAAATTCATTCTCTGTTGAGGTTATGATCGGAGGGAAGTCAGGGTCAATTGCTGGCGACCTGAAGATATCTAGCTGGTGGGCTATCAAAGTGTTATAGAGCAGGCAACAGCGTACAATTGAGTTCATTGGCTGTTTTCCCCCAAAATCAAATCCCCTTGAGGTACACATCGGACTTCCCCATCTTCCTGCATTACCCACCAAGTCTATCCAGGTCCCTGAGCAAAAGCAACCCCACGAGTGGGTTTGCCTTTACCTGAAGCAGGAATAACCCAGACTGTCTTCCCCAACAAATTCTTTATGTGCACCACAGGAACTCTATCCCCCTCTACAGGACATAAAAGTTCTGATTGGGCTGGGCCAGCCCTGTTGGCAGATCCCCTACTGTTGACCAACCAGGTGGCTTTTGCCAAATGTGTATCCCAGTGTTTGAAAGTCCCACCACCCATTGCTCTCAGTGTAGTTTTTAAGAGCCCATTGTACCGTTCGATTTTCCCAGAGGCTGGTGCATGGTAGGGGATGTGATATACACACTCAATGCCATGCTCGTTGGCCCAAGTGTCTATAAGGTTGTTCCGGAAATGAGTCCCATTGTCTGACTCAATTCTCTCTGGGGTGCCGTGTCGCCACAAGACTTGTTTCTCAAGGCCCAGGATAGTGTTCCGGACAGTGGCGTGGGACACAGCGCATGTTTCCAGCCATCCGGTGGTTGCTTCCACCATGGTAATCACATAGCGCTTGCCTTGGCGGGTTGGTGGGAGTGTGATATAGTCAATCTGCCAGGCCTCCCCATACTTGTACTTCAGCCATCGTCCTCCATACCAGAGAGGCTTTAACTGCTTGGCTTGCTTAATTGCAGCACATGTTTCACATTCGTGAATAACCTGGGCAATAGTGTCCATCGTTAAGTCCACCCCTCGATCACAAGCCCATCTATATGTTGCATCTCTGCCTTGATGGCCTGAGGTGTCATGGGCCCACTGGGCTAAAAATAATTCACCCATATGTTGCTAATCCAAGTCCATCTGAGCCACTTTAATCTTAGCAGCTTTATCCACTTGCTGGTTATTCTGGTGTTCCTCAGTGGCCCGACTCTTGGGTACATGAGCATCTACGTGGCGTACCTTCACCACCAGGTTCTGCACCCGGGCAGCGATATCTTGCCACAATGCAGCAGCCCAGATGGGTTTCCTTCTGCGTTGCCAGTTGCTCTGCTTCCATTGCTGCAACCACCCCCACAGGGCATTTGCCACCATCCCTGAGGCAGTATAGAGATAAAGTACTGGCCATTTTTCTCGTTCAGCAATGTCCAAGGCCAGCTGGATGGCTTTCACCTCTGCAAACTGACTCCATTCACCCTCTCCTTCAGCAGTTTCTGCACCTTGTTGCAGGGGACTCCACACAGCTGCCTTCCATCTCTGATGCTTTCCCACAATATGGCAGGACCCATCAGTAAACAAGGCATATTGCTTTTCCCTCTCTGACAGTTCATTATATGGTGGGGCCTCTTCAGCACGCATCACCTCCTCTTCTGGTGACATCCCAAAATCTTTGCCCTCTGGCCAGTCCATGATGACTTCTAGAATTCCTGGACGACTGGGATTTCCTATTCGAGCTCGTTGTGTAATTAGTGCGGCCCACTTACTCCATGTAGCATCGGTCGCATGTTGTGTAGAGGAGACCCTGCCTTTGAACATCCAGCCCAGCACAGGCGACCAGGGTGCCAGGAGGAGCTGTGCTTCAGTTCCAATCACTTCTGAGGCAGCTCGAACCCCTTCATAGGCTGCCGGTATCTCTTTTTCAGTGGGAGTATAGCTGGCCTTGGATCCTCTATATCCCCGACTCCAAAAGCCAAGGGGTCGACCTCGAGTCTCCCCTGGAGCTTTCTGCCAGAGGCTCCAGGTAGGACCATTCTCCCCGGCTGCGGTGTAGAGCACATATTTCACATCTGGCCTGGCCCGGACTGGTCCAAGGGCTACTGCATAAACTATCTCTCGTTTAATTTGTTCAAAGGCTTGTTATTGCTCAGGGCCCCCTTTGAAATCATTCTTCTTCCGGGTCACGTGGTAGAGAGGGCTTACAATCACACTGTAATTTGGGATGTGCATTCTCCAGAACCCCACAACACCTAGGAAAGCTTGTGTGTCCTTCTTGTTAGTTGGTGGAGACATTGCTGTTATCTTGTTGATCACACCTGTTGGGATCTGGCGACGTTCATCTTGCCATTTTATTCCCAAAAATTGAATCTCCTGTGCAGGTCCCTTGACCTTATTCCGTTTTATGGCAAAACCGGCCTTCAGCAGGATTTGGATTATCTTCCTCCCTTTCTCAAAAACTTCTTCCTCTGTATCACCCCACACAATGATGTCATCAATGTATTGCAGGTGTTCTGGAGCTTGCCCCTGTTCCAGTGCAGTCTGGATCAATCCATGGCAGATGGTAGGGCTGTGTTTCCACCCCTGGGGCAGTCGGTTCTAAGTGTACTGGACGCCCCTCCAAGTGAAAGCAAACTGTGGCCTGCATTCTGCTGCCAAAGGGATTGAGAAAAATGCATTGGCAATGTCAATTGTGGCATCCCACTTGGCTGCCTTTGACTCCAGTTCATATTGAAGTTCTAGCATGTCCGGTACGGCAGCACTCAATGGTGGTGTGACTTCGTTCAGGCCACGATAGTCTACTGTTAATCTCCACTCTCCATTAGACTTTTGCACTGGCCATATGGGGCTATTAAAGGGTGAGCGGGTCCTGCTGATCACTCCTTGGGTCTCCAATCTACGGATCAGCTTATGGATGGGAATCAAGGAGTCTCGGTTGGTGCGATATTGCCGCCGGTGCACTGTTGTGGTCGCAATTGGCACTTATTGTTCTTCGACCTTCAGCAACCCCGCAACAGAAGGATCCTCTGAGAGACCGGGTAAGGTGGACAGATGCTTAATTTCCTCTGTCTCCAAGGCAGCAATACCAAAAGCCCATCTATACCCTTTTGGGTCTTTGAAGTACCCTCTCCTGAGATAGTCTATGCCAAGGATGCATGGAGCCCCTGGACCAGTTACAATGGGGTGCTTTTGCCACTTCCTCCCAGTCAGGCTGATTTCAGCTTCCAGCATAGTTAATGCTTGGGATCCTCCTGTCACTGCAGAAATATAAATGGGTTTGACCCCTTGATACCTTGATGGCATCAGAGTACACTGTGCACCGGTATCTACTAGAGCCTTATACTTCTGTGGGACTGATGTGCCAGGCCATCTGATCCACACAGTCCAGTAAACCCGATTATCCCTCTCCTCCACCTGGCTGGAGGCAGGGCCCCTCTAATAGTGATCATAAAATTCTCCACTTCTGTCTTGTAGAAAGGGATTAGTATTCCTTATCACAGGAGCGGGAGTAAAATCAGCTCTTTCACTCCATCTGGGAAACTGCTCACCAGAGACTGGAGCAGCAGCTTTCCTGGGAGGATCATCCTTGACCATTGTTCTCCTCTTCAGTTCACGTACCTGTTGCTCCAGAACCGAGATAGGTTTTCCATCCCACTTTCTCATGTCTTCTCCGTGATCCTGCAGGTAAAACCATAGGGTGGCCCGTGGCGTGTACCTCCTATATTTTCTTTCTCGAGCAGTAGGGCGCCTTCTGTTAATAGCTGAGACATGGGTTAGTATACATGGGGAGCTGGATAGATCGGATAAATCGTCTCTCAATTGTTTGAATTCCTGGGACAGTTTTTCCACAGCTGAAATGATGGAAGGGGTGAGATTGTCTTCGAACTCTCGGAGTTGACGAATCAGGCAATCCACTGTTGGTGATATTCCGTCATTCCAGGTCATTGATGCCAATGTGTGGGCATATGATGATGGTGCACTCCGTGTAAGTTTCCGCCACATGGGTCGTGTACATTCGACTTCATCTGGATCTACGGATGTGTTCCTGGCATCCGGCCTACGATAGATCATCTCTAGAATGGCTGATTCCCTCAGGGACTGGATGCCTTTCTCTATCGTGGTCCAGTTGGCTGAGCGACTCGTAATATCGTCTTTGTAGGGAAACCTTTCCTTCACAGCTGCCAGGAGCCACCTCAAAAGTCTGAGGGCTTGCTTCTCTCTTGCAATCGCTTTGTCAATTCCTCCTTCCCTAGCAAGTGATCCCAGCTGCTTGGCTTCCCTACCTTCTAGTTCGTGACCGTCGGCCCCATTGTCCCAGCATTGGAGCAACCAGGTGACAATGTGCTCCCCTGGAAGGCGGGTGAAATCTTTTCGCATATTCCGCAGCTCGGTTGAGGTCCGGGGTCGAGAAGTGACCTCTTCTTCTTCTTCCTCTTCCTCTGACCCACGTAGTAGTAACTCTTGTTCAGATGCTGTTGCATGTAGTAATGGCATTGGGTCTTCATCTTTCTTCGCTTCGCTGGTTGCTCTTTGTGCCTCTTGTTTGCTTTTGCTTACAGGGGCAACAGACATTGTCACAAACTGGCCATTTGGTTTAGCTGCAGTGTTTGTCACTGTGGTTGGAGTGGCTGCAGTGTCTGCCACTAGGATCGGAGTGGTTGCAATGTCTGTTGCTGGGGTTGGTGCAGCTGTTGTGCTTGGGAGTTGAGTAACACCAACAGCTGCATTGTTTATTGCTGTCGGGGTTTGAGTAGCTACTGTACTTGTCACTGGGGTTGGTGTAGCTGCTGTACTTGGAGTAGCTGTGTTGTCTGTTGCTGTCGGGGTTTGAGTAGCTGCTGTGCTTGGAATTGGAGTAGCTGCATTGTCTGTTGCTTTGCCATCAGATCCAGAGGCATTTTTTTCCCTTTGAAGGTACTGGATAGTGTTGAGCAGGGCTCTGTAGGCGTAGGCCATGCCCCAGCATGTTGCCATGATTTGTCCCTCTCTGGTATAACCAGGACAACAGCACACCTCGTTTAAGTGTTTTACTAGTTTTTCCGGATGTTGCACTTGTTCAGTGGTGAAGTTCCAAAGCACTGGAGGGGCTGTCAGGGTTTGAGTATCTGCTGTGCTTGACACTGGGGTTGGTGTAGCTGCGGTGCTTGGAGTAACCATGTTGTCTGTTGCTGTCGGGGTTTGAGTAGCTGTTGTGCTTGTCACTGGGGTTGGTGTGGCTGCGGTGCTTGGAGTAGCCACATTGTCTGTTGCTTTTGGGGTTTGAGTAGCTGTTGTGCTTGTCACTGGGGTTGGTGTGGCTGCGGTGCTTGGAGTAGCCACATTGTCTGTTGCTTTTGGGGTTTGAGTAGCTGTTGTGCTTGTCACTGGGGTTGGTGTAGCTGCTGTATTTGAAGTCGGAGTAGTTGCGTTGTCTGTTGTGGTCAGGATTTGAGTAGCTGTTGTGCTTGTCACTGGGGTTGATGTAGCTGCTGTACTTGGAGTAGCTGCGTTGTCTGTTGTGGTCAGGGTTTGAGTAGCTGCTGTGCTTGTAGTTGGCATAGCTGCGTTGTCTGTTGCTTTGCCATCAGATCCAGAGACATTTTATTCCCTTTGAAGGTGCTGGATAGTGTTGAGCAGGGCTCTGTAGGCGTAGGCCAAGCCCCTGCACGTTGCCATGATTTGTCCCTCTCTGGTATAACCAGGACGACAGCACACCTCGTTTAAGTGTTTTACTAGTTTTTCCGGATGTTGCACTTGTTCAGTGGTGAAGTTCCAAAGCACTGGAGGGGCCCACTGGCCTAGATACTTGCCCATACAATCCCACACACCCTGCCACTCATGACTGTCCAGCCTCAGGGAAAATCTCTTGGTGGTCCTCCTATATCATCGTCTAACCCTAGACCAGATTCGAACCCGATACTGCTTAACTTTCGAGATTAAACGAAATAGAATGTTCCTAGGATGGGATGGCCATGGGTAAAACACACTCCGTATGTGTGCCAACATGCTGATCCCCAGCAAAATCAGCAGGCAGGTCTCAAGGGTATTCAAAGGCCATCTAAAACCTTCAGAACTCTCAACTGCTGTTGCAAATTGGCTAGTGGGGGAACGGGGGGTGAAAGAGAATGCCTTCTTCATAATTTGACCCCCAGTGGAGAAAAAAATGATATGCAATTGCTAAAATATTTCCTTATATACCTCCCAATGTATAGTGGTGATGGCCACGCTGGAAGCACAAACCAGACCAGTTTCATGATCAATGAGTCTATTGTATTACAAGTCATTACCATGAAGTACAGTGAAGCAAGAACCTTAGCCCAGGCCCCCCAGCTGATAAACACTAAAACAGCAAATAGTGGCTGTAAGTAAGGTACAACATGCTGAAACTCTGAGATCAAGCGCAACAAGTCTGAGAGCCAAATAATCACCATTGTGACGAGTAGTAACAATGAATGCTTATCACAAATATGATTAGACACACTCTGGTCATTTCTGTCGTTATCTCAACCTTTCGTGCCCCACGTTGGGCGCCAAAAAGAACTGTCATGGTTTGAGCCCAGCCGGTAACTCAGAAGCACGCAGCCGCTTGCTCACTCCCCCCCTTCTTCCTCCCCCTGCTCCCAGAGGGATGGGGAGGAGAATCAAAAGAATGTAACTCCCACGGGTTGAGATAAGAGCAGTCCCGCAACTAAGGTATAATACAAAACCACTACTGCTACCACCAATGATAATAATGATTAGTGAAATAACAAGTGGAGAGGATACAGTTGCTCACCACCTGCCGACCAATACCCAGCCTAACCCGAGCTGCAGACAAAAGTGATGGTATGTTGGAAAAAAAAAATGTGGGATCTGAGCATGACGTGAATGGTATGGAATAAGGAGTGGATGCTGTCCTGGGTTCAGCTACAGCAGTCTTTTTTTCTCCTTCTTAGTAGCTGGTGCAGTGCTGTGGTTTTGACTTTCAGCCTTGGAACAATGCTGTTAACACCGATGGTTTTAGTTGTTGCTAAATAATGTTTACTCCAACCAAGGACTTTCTCAGTTTCATGTTTTGCAAGGGAGGAGGGGATGCCGGGAGGAAGCAGAGACAGGACACCTGACCCAAACTGGCCAAAGGGGTATTCCATACCACAGCACATCATGCCCAGTATATAAACCGGGGGGAGTTACCCGTAAGGCCCAGATGGCTGCTCGGGTCAGGCTGGGTATCGGTCGACGAGTGGTGAGCAATTTTATCCTCTCCCCTTGTTATTTTGCTAATCATTATTATTATTAGTGGTGGTAGTAGTGGGTTTGTGTTATACCTTAGTTACTGGACTGCTCTTATCTCAACCCGTGGGAGTTACATTCTTCCGATTCTCCTCCCCATTCCTCCGGGAGCAGGGGCAGGAAGAAGGTGGGGAGTGAGCGAGCGACTGCGTGGTTCTATGTTACCTGCTGGACTCAAACAGCGACAGAGTTTAAGATTTTTGAATGCATAACAGAAATGTTGCACCTAAAATATCAGGTGAGAAACGTGTACTTCTAGCAGCTACAATGCAATGTATCATTAAATGTCTCCTATTTTGAACTCCTTGCTTTAGTTGAATCCAGATTTTGTTTTTCTACTTCTGATTGCTGAAATTTGCTGTTGTTATATAATATTTTCACTTTCTCAAGACATTCTTATTTTGACAAGAGACAGGAGGCTTTGTATTTTTGGATTTCATTCAGTAAATGACATAGCTTTGAGAAGACAGTTATGGTTGAAGTTAATATAATGTGTGACTTATGACATGGTCAGTTACTTTGTCTGTTTTACTTTACTCCACTCTGTGCTTCATGTTAAATGTTCCTTTGAAAGAACTACTTAGCATATATGTGTATGGCTTGTAACATTAGGAATGTTACCTGACTCTTCAGCTGTATTTCTGAGTCACTGGATGATGTTTTTGTTGCTTGACTGGCCATATATTTTCCATACAAAACCATTAGTCCTGGCATAGATTTTCACTAGTACAAATATTCTTCATTTGTAATTTCGGCTGTATACATCTATATGTTGCATATGGAAGTGCTGCATGATTTGGGAAAAAAACCCAAACCTGCATCTATGTAATGTTACTGTTGAAAAGACATAAACCTACACACAGTAAAGACTACTGTAGTCAGTGTTGTCAATAATACAAAATAATTAAATTCCTAGTTCACAGCTTCGTATTTAAAATTCTTTGACAGTTCTGACAGTACAGTGGCAACCAGGGTCAGCATTGCCATTTCCAGTTCCTGCCATGCATACATGCCAGATGGATTTCCATTTATGCTTTTTCCTTATTTGTACAGGACCTTATACCTGCACTGGTACTTACTCTTGTATGTATGCCCAGGAAGAAAAGAGGATACTCTCTTTTAACCAAGTACAAATAAATTTTCCAGCACCATATAACCACTGAGTTCTGCCTCAGCTGGACTTGCAATGTATTCACCCTTTACGTTAACAGAACTGAGACATGAACGAGGACTTGTGCGGCTCATAAAGAGCAACTCCTCGTGCTGAAATAAAGGGATCATCCTTTTCATTGAGCTAGTGGGAGCTGTGCTAAGCTTCTCAGCTGCAAGTCACTCTTTGCATCTTGCAAGAGACATTTAAAATCATTCCTTCGAGGGCAGCAGGGGTGAAGAATTTGTTTGGGAATTAAGCAGATGTCCCTCAAATCTATGCACTTACTTTTAAAATCCATTTACCATAGCAACTGTACAGTACTTCTGCTCTCAAACAAAGCACTTATTTTTGTGTATTAGGAAGCTTGCACTCCAGGAGAGAAACTGATTTACTTTCCCTGAGGAAATGCACCATATGATTTGCAAAATGTCAGGGAGTAAAGAATAAAAGATGGAGCTATAAAACCACATTTTTTCCCCCCTAATAAATGGGAAGATTAAGTCAAACTGTACCATTAACATTATTGAGGCAGTCATCACTAGGACAGATTATTACAGTAATGGCTCTGATAGATTATAAATTATGAAAGGATTGAATGCCAAACTCTGGTACCCTCAGACATATGTAAATAGTCATCACTAATAAACCTACAGATGACACATTTTCTTCTTTTACTAAGATACTGTTGTATGGTGCTGATTGGCAAATACAATATAACAATGATCAGTGTAGCTTGTACTGAGCTAGTGAATTCTATATGCAATAATTTGAGGATCAGATTCTTATTACCCACTGGCAATTGAATCATAGAATCATAGAATGGTTAGGGTTGGAAAGGACCTTAAGATCATCTAGTTCCAACCCCCCTGCCATGGGCAGGGATGCCTCACACTAGACTATGTTGCCCAAGGCTCTGTCCAACCTGGCCTTGAACACTGCCAGGGATGGAGCATTTACCACTTCTTTGGGAAACCTGTTCCAGTGCCTCACCACCCTCACAGTAAAGAACTTCTTCCTTATATCCAACCTGAACTTCTCCTGTTAAAGTTTGAACCCATTACCCCTTGTCCTATCACTACAGTCCCTGAAGAGTCCCTCTCCAGCATCCTTGTAGGACCCCTTCAATTTTATACTCTCCTCTGCATTATTATCATCTTATTTCTGCATATGCTAAAATTATCTTTCCCCCCACCTTTGTTGTAGTACAGCAGATCTATGTGATCAGTTACTGGTCTAATAGAGAGATTTCCATTAGTAATAATGACAATGCTATAATGCCCCCATATTATTGTGCATTGCTGACATAATATAATTCCAAGTTGTCATAAGACATACTTTGTCAGTTTTAATGTCATAGAGGTAAAAAATTTCAGTCAAAGAAGTTTTTGTATTATAGTAGAAAAAGAAGCTCTTGCTGGATGCTATCTTAAAAGATATTACCTTGTATCTAATATAAAAAAAATTATCAATAGTCAAATTGTTTCATTTATCCTTTAATGTGCTGTAGCTCAGTGAAATTGAGTCCTTGAATGGAGGGTATGAAATGATACTATTAAAGAAGTCAAAGTAAACCTGGTTGAAGTAATTTATTTTTTTACTCACCCAGAGGGTGAAGTGAACAAAGTTCAGTGCTACAAAAGCAGCCATTGCTATCATACGCATAATCAGTGCTTAAACAAATCAAGTTGGATCAAATGCGTGGCAGCAGATCTTCCACTTATCCAGTGCAGCCATTAAGTTGCAGGAGAAGGAGGAAAGAAGAAATTTCATGGTTTTATGCACCAAGTGCAATTTACAAAAAGGTGTTCCTGTTACATAGTTACAATACAGTGTTGCTGTTTCTGTATATTTTGAATATTTTTGCAGTTTAGGGACAGACTTAAATGCTTGAGAACCCTGTTATACTTGAAAAGCACTGACTTTTCAGTGTCGATTGCTGTTAAGATATTCAGCTACTTCACATTCATGACTTGTATGCAGGTAGGATGTACTTCCCAGTTGAACAAGTAAATGTAGGCGGTGCAATTTCTGGGAAACCATGTCAAGGAACCTGAATATTCATCTTGTAGACTAGTGTCATGGTTTAAGACCAGCCGGTAACAAAGACCCATGCAGTCGCTCACTCACTCCGCCCCTTCCTCCTCCCCCTGCTCCTGGAGGGATGGGGAGGAGAACTGGAAGAAGGTAACTCCCACGGGTTAAGATAAGAGCAGTCCAGTAACTAAGGTATAATACAAACCCACTACTACTACCACTAATAATAATAAAGACATAGCGCTTGCCTTGGCGGGTTGGTGGGAGTGTAATATAATCAATCTGCCAGGCCTCCCCATACTTGTCCTTCAGCCATCGTCCTCCATACCGGAGAGGCTTTAACTGCTTGGCTTGCTTAATTGAAGCACATGTTTGAAATTGGTGAATAACCTGGGCAATAGTGTCCATTGTTAAATCCACCCCTCGATCACGAGCCCATCTATATGTTGCATCTCTGCCTTGATGGCCTGAGGTGTCATGGGCCCACCGGGCTAAAAATAATTCACCCTTATGTTGCCAATCTAAGTCCATCTGAGCCGCTTCAATATTAGCAGCTTCATCCACTTGCTGGTTATTCTGGTGTTCCTCAGTGGCCCGACTCTTGGGTACATGAGCATCTATGTGGCGTACCTTCACCACCAGGTTCTGCACCTAGGCAGCGATATCTTGCCACAATGCAGCAGCCCAGATGGGTTTCCTTCTGCGTTGCCAGTTGCTCTGCTTCCATTGCTGCAACCACCCCCACAGGGCATTTGCCACCATCCATGAGTCAGTAAAGAGATAAATACAGGCCATTTTTCTTGTTCAGCAATGTCCAAGGCCAGCTGGATGGCTTTCACCTCTGCAAACTGACTCCATTCACCCTCTCCTTCAGCAGTTTCTGCAACTTGTCCCAGGGGACTCCACACAGCTGCCTTCCATATCCAATGCTTTCCCACAATAGGGCAGGACCCATCAGTAAACAAGGCATATTGCTTTTCACTCTCTGACAGTTCATTATATGGTGGGGCCTCTTCAGCACGCGTCACCTCCTCTTCTGGTGACATCCCAAAATCTTTGCCCTCTGGCCAGTCCATGATGACTTCTACAATTCCTGGACGACTGGGATTTCCTATTCCAGCTCGTTGTGTAATTAGTGCGGCCCACTTACTCCATGTAGCATCAGTTGCATGATGTGTAGAGGAGACCCTGCCTTTGAACATCCAGCCCAGCACAGGCAACTGGGGTGCCAGGAGGAGCTGTGCTTCAGTGCCAATCACTTCTGAGGCAGCTCAAGCCCCTTCATTGGCTGCCAGTATCTCTTTTTCTGTGGGAGTATAGCTGGCCTCGGATCCTTTATATCCCCGACTCCAAAAGCCGAGGGGTCGACCTCGAGTCTCCCCTGGAGCTTTCTGCCAGAGGCTCCAGGTAGGACCATTCTCCCCGGCTGCAGTATAGAGCACATTTTTCACATCTGGCCCGGCCCGGACTGGTCCAAGGGCTACTGCATGAACTATTTCTCGTTTAATTTGTTCAAAGGCTTGTTGTTGCTAAGGTCCCTTTTGAAATCATGCTTCTTCCGGGTCACGTGATAGAGAGAGCATACAATCTAACTGTAATTTGGGATGTGCATTCTCCAGAACCCCACAACACCTAAGAAAGCTTGTGTTTCTTTCTTGTTAGTTGGTGGAGACATTGCTGTTATCTTGTTGATCACGTCTGTGGGGATCTGGCCACATCCATCTTGCCATTTTATTCCCCAAAATTGAATCTCCTGTGCAGGTCCCTTGACCTTATTCCGTTTTATGGCAAAACCGGCCTTCAGCAGTATTTGGATTATCTTCCTCCCTTTCTCAAAAACTTCTTCCTCTGTATCGCCCCACACGATGATGTCATCAATGTATTGCAGGTGTTCTGGAGCTTGCCCCTGTTCCAGTGCAGTCTGGATCAATCCATGGCAGATGGTAGGGCTGTGTTTCCACCCCTGGGGCAGTCGGTTCCAAGTGTACTGGACGCCCCTCCAAGTGAAAAAAAATTGGGGCCTGCATTCTGCTGCCAAAGGGATTGAGAAAAATGCATTGGCAATATCATTTGTGGCTTCCCACTTGGCTGCCTTTGACTCCTGTTCATATTGAAGTTCTAGCATGTCCAGTACAGCAGCACTCAATGGTGGTGTGACTTCGTTCGAGCCACGATAGTCGACTTTAGTCTCCACTCTCCATTAGACTTTTGCACTGGCCATATGGGGCTATTAAAGGGTGAGTGGGTCCTGCTGATCACTCCTTGGCTCTCCAGTCTGCGGATCAGCTTACGGATGGCAATCAGGGAGTCTCGGTTGGTGCGATATTGCCACCGGTGCACTGTTGTGGTCATGATTGGCACTTGTTGTTCTTCGACCTTCAGCAACCCCACAACAGAAGGATCCTCTGAGAGACCGGGCAAGGTGGACAGATGCTTAATTTCCTCTGTCTCCAAGGCAGCAATACCTAAAGCCCATCTATACCCTTTTGGGTCTTTGAAGTACCCTCTCCTGAGATAGTCTATGCCAAGGATGCATGGAGCCCCTGGACCAGTCACAATGGGGTGCTTTTGCCACTTCCTCCCAGTCAGGCTGATTTCAGCTTCCAGTACAGTTAACTTTTGGGATCTTCCTGTCACTGCAGAAATATAAATGGGTTCCACCCCTTGATACCTTGATGGCATCCGGGTACACTGTGCACCGGTATCTACTAGAGCCTTATACTTCTGTGGGACTGATGTGCCAGGCCATCTGATCCACACAGTCCAGTAAACCCGATTATCCCTCTCCTCCACCTGGCTGGAGGCAGGGCCCCTCTAAAAGTGATCATAAGATTCTCCACTTAGGTCTTCTAGAAAGGGATTGGTGTTCCTTATCACAGCAGCTGGATTAAAATCAGCTCTTTCACTCCATCTGGGAAACTGCTCACCAGAGACTGGAGCAGCAGCTTTCCTGGGAGGATCATCCTTGACCGCTGTTCTCCTCCTCAGTTCACGTACCCATTGCTCCAGAACTGAGGTAGGTTTTCCATCCCACTTTCTCATGTCTTCTCTGTCATCCCGCAGGTAAAACCATAGGGTGGCCTGTGGCATGTACGTCCTATATTTTCTTTCTCGAGCAGTAGGGCGCCTTCTGTTAATAGCTGAGACATGGGTCGGTACGCGTGGGGAGCTGGATAGATCGGATAAATCTTCTCTCAATTGTTTGAACTCCTGGGACAGTTTTTCCACAGCTGAAATGATGGAAGGGGTGAGATTGTCTTTGAACTCTCGGAGTTGACGAATCAGGCAATCCACTGTTGGTGATATTCCGTCATTCCAGGTCACTGATGCCAGTGAGTGGGCATATGATGATGGTGCACTCCGTGTAAGTTTCCGCCACATGGGTCGTGTACATTCGACTTCATCTGGATCTACGGATGCGTTCCTGGCATCCGGCCTACGATAGATCATCTCTAGAATGGCTGATTCCCTCAGGGACTGGATGCCTTTCTCTATCGTGGTCCAGTTGGCTGAGTGACTCGTAATATCGTCTTTGTAGGGAAACCTTTCCTTCACAGCTGCCAGGGGCCGCCTCCAAAGACTGAGGGCTCGCTTCTCTCTTGCAATCGCTTTGTCAAATCCTCCTTCCTTAGCAAGTGATCCCAGCTGCTTGGTTTCCCTACCTTCTAGTTCGTGACCGTCGGCCCCATTGTCCCAGCATTGGAGCAACCAGGTCACAATGTGCTTCCCTGGAAGACGGGTGAAATCTTTTCGCATATTCCGCAGCTCGGTTGAGGTCTGGGGTCAAGAAGTCACCTGTTCTTCTTCCTCTTCCTCTGATCCGCCTAGTAGTAACTCTTGTTCAGATGCTGTTCCGTGTAGTAATGGCATTGGGTCTTCATCTTTTAAAATATTGCTTACCCATGGCACTTAAGAGGATTCCTTTCATCTTGAAAGAATATTTAAAAATTAAAATACCTTTTCACAAGCAGTAATCTGTTTCTTGTGCAGGCCCATAAGGCACATTCTAAGTGCATTAATGCATCCCTGAGCTGGCGGTTTATATAAGATGAGGTTATAATGAGGCGCTTCCTAACAATAGAATGTACTTGTGTGTTATTGCTATGTATCTTTGCTTGGGCACAATTTGGAAGTCTCATAAAAGAAAGAACTATCAGCAACATCGAATCATGGAATCATAGAAGAGTTAGGGTTGGAAAGGACCTTAAGATCATCTAGTTCCAACCCCCCTGCCATGGGCAGGGACACCTCGCACTAAACCATGTCGCCCAAGGCTCTGTCCAACCTGGCCTTGAACGCCGCCAGGGACAGAGCATTCACGACTTCCTCTGGCAACCCATTCCAGTGCCTCACCACCCTCACAGTAAAGAACTTCTTCCTTATATCTAATCTAAGCTTCCCCTGTTTAAGTTTGAACCTGTGCCCCCTTGTCCTACCACTACAGTCCCTGAAGAAGAGTCCCTCCCCAGCATCCTTATAGGCCCCCTTCAGATACTGGAAGGCTGCTATGAGGAACATAAAGTATAAAGTTTTATACTGCTAACCTTTACAGATTATGATTTTATTATATTTATTGCACATATAGACTATTTTTTGCTAAAGAAAGAGAGGTTAAGTCAAATGCTCATTCATAAAATATCCTACTTCAGAATCTTCCTGCAAGTGAAGATCTTCCTGAGGAAAAAAACCTTGTACTTCATAATGCATGCTTGCTTTTGGGACCTCAGAAATCTTTTCACCAATTAAGTGGTACAGATGAGACTTCACATAAGCTTCATAAGATCTTCACTGTCCATTTAGAGCTGTGTTATGGCTCCCCCACAGTTAAAATGGTTCTGCATCTAACTGGTGCAGCTATTCACATCTTAGCATAAAAATCTGAATTTTTTAATAATCTAATGTACTAGGAACTGTTACAATGTCCCTGTGACTACAGGGGACAAGTAGTACTGTCACAAATAAGGGCCTCTAAACTACATTCCTTGTTCAGGCATACAGCTACTGTGCTAAGGTACTAGACTGCAAATTACGATCCTTTCATTGAAATAGTTCCAACATTCCTATATATTCTTTAAACAGAAGTTAAACTGCTTTTGATGTACACCAGCAAAAACTGGTTTACCTGCTGCTTTACCAAAAGCTTCTGGTAGGAAATGTACATTCCAGAACTAGTAGCATTTACTGTTGTTGTTGACACAGAAACATGATGTGTTGGTCATTCTAAACCAGAGATGTTACATTAAAGTAATATTAACTCCACTGTAACAATTGTTTTTCAAGTCCCCTCACTTTGCCACTACAACCTACTTATACTATGTCTCATTGTCCAGGACATGTGAAACTTAACTGAATGCATGATTGCTATTAATATGAAAGTTTTAATAGACCTTGCCTTAGTTTAAAGAAGGTTATACAAATTATCAATGCCCCACCTCCCTGAAATGACCTACCCTGTAACTAGAAAAGAGACAAAGGTTTAGAAAAAAAATGCAAGACAAGGTGGGAGTAAACCCTTTTCATCTCTAATGCCATCTGCTATCAATACAAGAGAAATCTACTCTTGCGAAAGTCTTGTAGACTCCCATAACTCTACCCCCTGCAGAAAATAAACTGTGTTCTCTACTTTATATGTATGACTTTGCATAGGGGCTATAGCAGGGCAGGATTCATGCAAAAGTGATAGGGAAGAAAAGCAGAAAAAAGTATGCAAGTTGTGCAAAGGTTACACTGTAAATGACAGAAATTCTTACCAGAAATTTTCCTGACCTCAGTACCAGGTGACAAGTTTGTACTCTTCATTAAAAACACGGTACAATGACTTCACACTAACAGCATGTGCTCAGGCTCCTATCTCCCACTTAGTCTCCAGCACAGGGGGATGTGTGTGATGTATAGAAAGATACCAAGAATAATACAGAAAGTTTCCAGGGAATAGTATAGTGTTGTGGTTTGAGCCCAGCCAGTAACTCGGAACCACACAGCCGCTTGCTCACTCCCCCCTTCTTCCTCCCCCCCTCCCGGAGGATGGGAGGAGAATCGGAAGAATGTAACTCCCACGGGTTGAGATAAGAGCAGTCCCGCAACTAAGGTCTAATACAAAACCACTACTGCTACCACCAATGATAATAATAATTAGTGAAATAACAAAGGGAGAGGATACAATTGCTCACCACCCACCGATCGATACCCAGCCCGACCCGAGTAGTGATCTGGCCTTCCGGGTAACTCCCCCCGGCTTATATACTGGGCATGACATGCTGTGGTATGGAATACCCCTTTGGCTAGTTTGGGTCAGGTATCCTGTCTCTGCTTCCTCCCAGCTTCCCCTCCTCCCTGGCAAAGCATGAGACTGAGAAAGTCCTTGGTTGGAATAAACATTACTTATCAACATCTAAAAACATCGGTGTTATCAGCATTGTTCCCAGGCTGAAAGTTAAAAAACACAGCACTGCACCAGCTACTAAGAAGGAGAAAAATGACTGCTGTAGCTGAACCCAGGACAAGAAACATTGAAGGAATATTTGTTTTTCAGTTTATGCTTACCATTCCTTCATGATACCGATACTATCTTTTATAGCTCTTATGCTACACAAATTGTAGATTATTCAGGATAAGTCTTCTAGCAAAGTGTAGCACTCTGCCAGATGCGGCAACTGCTTGTTACTGTGGGTACTAGATTTTACTTGCTTTCCTAAATTTTGAGTCTGTCTTCAAATGATGACTGAATCCTTATCACTGCCACTGCTTCCAGCTTCACATATTTAACTATATTTTTTAGACAACAATGTTTGATCACACACACAACGTAGAGTGATAGGGTACAAAGATCCTGCCCAGATGGCCATCTTAACAACAGGTTCTATTTGCAACTCCAAATCTGAAGAAGGAAATACCTTCTCCCTTCCACCCACAGTCCAACCCCAAAAAAAAGAAGTGGTAAGGAGAAAAAGAGGTATTAAGCATGCAGAGATCTCTTGGGTTCCAATGAGATGTGCAGTCTCAAAAGAAACAACAGATTTCTTTCTCTTGGCACAACAGGGAACCTCAGGGAGATGTATTGTTTTGAAGCAAAGCAAACCCAGTGCACAGGTGTGAAAAAAGCCACAGTGGGCACAATCAAATATTTATTTTCTTCAGAATCACTTCACATACTTGTTGCTTGTCCAGTGGATTCTCATCAAACTACACCTAAATAAAGCATAATCTTCCAAGTAAATACCATACTAAAATATTTTAAATGTCAAATGCATAAAATAATTATAGCATTATGTTGATTATGCTTTTATATATAACTGTTCCTTCTCAAAGGTACAAAAGAATCATGGTCTTTCAAGACTCATTGCACTATCAAGCTAAAATTCAGATTATAGCACCATCTACTGATTTAATACTTATTTTTTACTTAAACTACAATGCTGATTTCCCATTTGGGGCCAACAAGAATATTGCTAGCAGAAAACAAATTTGTAGTACTATTGAACCTGTTTTCACAATCTGAGAAAAAACCTTCCAGATGACAACTTTGATTTTGTTTGGGAATACATGGTATTCACACATCCCACCAGCTATTCATTAAAAAAAAAACAGACAGTCAAAAAATTCAAAATAGTTAGAACCAATGTAGAAGCAGCGGTTACTAAAACATTACCCTGTATATTCCAAACAGAGATCTGTAAAGTCAATACAGTACATTAAAAATAAGGTTGATTTTTTTTTTAAGGGGAGGGGGAATAATGTAAGAAAGACACCCCAAACTAGTACTTTTGTCCTCTTAACCATTCTGTTTCCTGTGTTTGTCCTCTTCCATCTTTATTTTACTCTTATATTGGTTCTTTCATAATTTTTTCAATTTCCTAAGAATTTAAAAGGGAATTGAGCACTATATTCTCGGACTCTAAATTATCTCTCTTTTGATACTCTAAGGCTGATAAGATGTCATGGTGTAAGCCCAGTCAGTAACTCACAACCATGCAGATGCTTGCTCACTCTCCCACTTCTTCTCCCCAACTCCCAGAAGGATGGGGAAGGGAAAAAAAAGAATGTAAATCCCACAGACTGAGATAAGAACAGTGTCCTGGGTTCAGCAGTAGCAGTCATTTTTCTCCTTCTTAGTAGCTGGTGCAGGGCTGCATTTTTGACTTTAGTCTGGGAGCAAAGCTGATAACACCATGTTTTTAGTTGTTGCTTAGTAATGTGTACTCCAAGGACTTTCTCAGTCTCATGCTTTGCCAGGGAGGAATGGAAGGTGGGAGGAAGCAGAGACAGGACACCTGACCCAAACTAGCCAAAGGGGTATTCCATACCACTGCATGTCATGCCCAGTATATAAACCAGGGGGAGTTACCTGGAAGGACCAGATCACTGCTCGGGTCGGGCTGGGTATTGGTCGGCGGGTGGTGAGCAATTGTATCCTCTCCCCTTGTTATTTCCCTTATCATTATTATCATTGGTGGTAGCAGTAGTGGTTTTGTATTAAACCTTAGTTACTGAACTGTTCTTTTCTCAACCCGTGGGAGTTACATTCTTTTGATTCTCTTCCCAATCCCTGTGGGAGCAGGGGGAGGAAGAAGAGGGGGAGTGATCAAGTGGCTGTGTGGTTCTGAGTTACTGGCTTGGCTTAAACCATGACAGTCCTTTTTGGCACACAACGTGGGGCACGAAGGGTTGAGATAACGACAGATCTGACCATAGAATCATAGAATCATAGAATCGTAAGGGTTGGAAAGGACCTTAAGATCATCTAGTTCCAACCCCCCTGCCATGGGCAGGGACACCTTGCCCTAAACCACGTGGCTCAAGGCTCTATCCAACCTGGCCTTGAACACCGCCAGGGATGGAGCATCCACAACCTCCCTGGGCAACCCATTCCAGTGCTTCACCACCCTCACTGTAAAGAACTTCTTCCTTATATCTAATCTAAACTTCCCCTGTTTAAGTTTGAACCCATTACCCCTTGTCCTACCACTACAGTCCCTAAGGAAGAGTCCCTCCCCAGACCAGAGTGTCTCTAATCGTATTTGTGATAAGCATTCTTTGTTTCGGATTAATAGTGACTAGTCACAATGCTGATTTATTGGCTCTCAAAGTTGTTGCGCTTAATCTCAGAGTTTCAGCATGTCATACCTTACTTACAGCCAGTATTTGCTGTTTAGTGTTTATCAGCTGGGGGGCCTGGGCTAAGGTTCTTGTTTCACTGTACTTCATGGTAATGACTTATAATACAGTAGACTCATTGACCATGAAAGTGGTCTGGCTTGTGTTCCCAGCGTGGTCATCACCTCTATACTTTGGGAGGTATACAATGGGAATTTTTTGCAATTACACATCATTTTTTTTCTCCTCGGGGGGGGTGTAAACCTATGAAGGAGACATTCCCTCACACCCCCTGCTCCCCCACCAGGCTATTCACAGCAGCATTTGAGAGTTCCGAAGGTTTTGGATGGCTTTTGAACACCCTGGAGACCTGCCTGCAGCTTGCGCTGGGGATCAGCATGCTGGCAAACATACGGAGTGTGTTTTACCCACGGCCATCCCACCCTGGAGAATGCCATACTTCATGTGATCTTGAAAGTTAAGCAGTATCAAGGTTCAAATCTGGTCTAGGGTTAGACGACCATATAGGAGGACCACCCAAGAGATTTTCCCTGAGGCTGGACAGTCATGAGGTGGCAGGGTGTGTGGGGATAGTATGGGCAAGTATCTAGGCCAGTGGGCCCCTCCAGTGCTTTGGAACTTCACCACTGAACAAGTGCAACATCCCGGAAAAACTAGTCAAACACTTAAACAAGGTGTACTGTTGTCCTGGTTATACCAGAGAGGGACAAAATCATGGCAAAGTGCTGGGGCTTGGCCTATGCCTATAGAGCTCAGCTCAACACCATCCAGAACCTTCAAAGGGAAAAAAATGTCTCTGGATCTGATGGCAAAGCAACAGGCAACGCAGCTACTCCAAGCACCGCACCTACACCAACCCCAGCGACAAGTACAGCAGCTACTCAAACCCTGACAGCTACAGACAACGCAGCTGCTGGTGCTACTCAACACCCAAGCACAGCAGCTGCACCAACTCAAAAAGCAGATACTGCAGCAACTCCAACCTGTGAAAGACACTGCAGCCAGTCCAACCCAAGCAGCAGACACTGCAGCCACTCCAAACACGGCAACAGACACTGCAGCTAAACAAAAGGACCAATCCATGCCAATATCAGTTGCCCCTAAAAGGAAGCAGAACACAAACGAGAGGCACAAAGAGCAAACCGTACAGTGAAGAAAGATGAAGACCCAATGCACTTACTACAGGGGAGAGCATCCGAACAAGAGTTATTAATATGTGAATGAGAGGGAGAGGAAGAAGAAGAAGAGGTGACTTCTTATGATCACTATTAGAGGGGCCCTGCCTCCAGCCAGGTGGAGGAGAGGGACAATCAAGTTTACTGGACTGTGTGGATCAGATGGCCTGGCACATCAGTCCCACAGAAGTATAAGGCTCTAGTAGATACCGGTGCACAGTGTACCCGGATGCCATCAAGGTATCAAGGGGTGGAAACCATTTGTATTTCTGGAGTGACAGGAGGATCCCAAGAGTTGACTGTACTGGAGGCTGAAATCAGCCTAACTGGGAAGGAGTGGAAAAGCACCCCATTGTGACTGGTCCAGGGGCTCCATGCATCCTTGGCATAGACTATCTCAGGAGAGGGTACTTCAAAGACCCAAAAGGGTATAGATGGGCTTTTGGTATTGCTGCCTTGGAGACAGAGGCAATTAAGCAGCTGTCCACCTTGCCCGGTCTCTCAGAGGATCCTTCTGTTATGGGGTTGCTGAAGGTTGAAGAACAATGAATGGCAATTGCAACCAACAACAGTACACTGGCAGCAATATCACACAACCGAGACTCCCTGATTCCCCATCCATAAGCTGATCCGTAGACTGGAGAGCCAAGGAGTGATTAGCAGGACCCGCTCACCCTTTAATAGCCCCATATGGCCAGTGCAAATGCCTAACGGAGAGTGGAGACTAACAGAAGACTGCCGCGGCCTGAATGAAGTCACACCACCATTGAGTGCTGCCATATTGGACATGCTAGAACTTCAGTATGAACTGCAGTCAAAGGCAGCCAAGTGGGATGCCACAATTGATATTGCCAATGCATTTTTCTCAATCCCTTTGGCAGCAGAATGCAGGCACAGTTTGCTTTCAACTTGGAGGGGCGTCCAGTACACTTGGAACCGACTGCCCCAGGGGTGGAAACACAGCCCTACCATCTGCCATGGATTGATCCAGACTGCACTGGAACAGGGGCAAGCTCCAGAACACCTGCAATACATTGATGACATCATCGTGTGGGGTGATACAGAGGAAGAATTTTTTGAGAAAGGGAGGAAAATAATCCACATCCTGCTGAAGGCTTGTTTTGCAATAAAACGGAGTAAGGTCAAGGGACCTTCACAGGAGATTTAATTTTTGGGAATAAAATGGCAAGATGAACGTCGCCAGATCCCAACAGGTGTGATCAACAAGAAAACAGCAATGTCTCCACCAACTAACAAGAAAGAAACACAAGCTTTCTTAGGTGTTGTGGGGTTCTGGAGAATGCACATGCCAAATTACAGTCTGATTGTAAGCCTTCTCCATCATGTGACCTGGAAGAAGAATGATGGAGCTGGGGATTCAGAGCATCCGAGGCCAGCTATGCTCCCACCGAAAAAGAGGTACTGGCAGCCTATAAAGGGGTTCAAGCTGCTTCAGAACTGGTTGCAACTGAAGCACAGATCCTCCTGGCACCCGCCGGTTGCCTGTACTGGGCTGGATGTTCAAAAGGCAGGGTCTCCTCTCACAACATGCAAACCAATGTTTCATGGAGTAAGTGGGCTGCACTAATCACACAACGAGTTTTGAATAGGAAATCCCAGTCATCCAGGAATTCTAGAAGTCATCATGGACTGACCAGAGGGGCAAAGATTTTGGGGATGTCACCAGAAGAGGAGGTGACGCGTGCTGAAGAGGCCCCACCATATAATGAACTGTCAGAGAGTGAGAAGAAATATGCCTTGTTTACTGATGGCTCCTGCCATTTTGTGGGAAAGCCTCAGAGATGGAAGCCAGTTGCAGAAACTGCTGAAGGAGAGGGTGAATGGAGTTAGTTTGCAGAGGTGAAAGCCATCCAGCTGGCCTTGGACATTGCTGAACGAGAAAAATGGCCGTTGCTTTATTTCTATACTGCCTCATGGATGGTGGCAAATGCCCTGTGGGGGTGGTTGCAGCAGTGGAAGCAGAGCAACTGGCAACACAGAGGTAAACCCATCTGGGCTGCTGTACTGTGGTAAAAAATCACTGCCCGGGTGCAGAACCTGGTGGTGAAGGTACGCCACTTTGATGTTCGTGTACCCGGTAGTCGGGCCACAGAGGAACACCAAAACAACCAACAAGTGAATCAAGCTGCTAATATTGAAGCGGCTCAGATGGACTTAGATTGGCAACATAAGGGTGAATTATTTTTAACCCGGTGGGCCCATGACAACTCAGGTCATCAAGGCAGAGATGCAACATAGAGATGGACTCGTCATCGAGGGGTGGACTTAGCAGTGGACACTTTTACTCAGGTTTTTCACCAATGTGAAGCATGTGCTGCAATTAAGCAAGCCAAACAGTTAAGGCCTCTCTGGTATGGAGGACGATGGCTGAAGTACAAGTATGGGGAGGCCTGGCAGATTGACTATATCACACTCCCACTGATGCGTGACGGTAAGCGCTATGTGCTTACCATGGTGGAAGCAACCACCGGATGGCTGGAAACATACGCTGTGTCCCACGCCACTGCCCAGAACACTATCCTGGGCCTTGAGAATCAAGTTTTGTGGTGACACGGCACCCCAGAGAGAATCGAGTCAGACAATGGGACTCATTTCCGGAACAACCTTATGGACACTTGGGCCAAAGAGCATGGCATTGAGTGAGTATATCACATCCCCTACCATGCACCAGCCTCTGGGAAAATCGAACGGTACAATGGGCTGTTAAAAACTACACTGAGAGCAAGGGGTGGTGGGACTTTCAAAGACTGGGATACACATTTGGCAAAAGCCTCCTGGTTGGTCAACAGTAGGGGATCTGCCAACAGGGCTGGCCCAGCCCAATCAGAACTTTTACCTACTGTAGAGGGGGATAGAGTTCCTGTGGTGCACATAAAGAATTTGTTGGGGAAGGCAGTCTGGGTTATTCCTGCTTCAGGTAAAGGCAAACCCACTCGTGGGGTTGCTTTTGCTCAGGGACCTGGATCTTCTTGGTGGGTAATGCGGGAAGATGGGGAAGTCCAATGTGTACCTCAAGGGGATTTAATTTTTGGGGGAAAACAGCCAATGAACTCAACTGTATGCTGTTGCCTGCTATATGACACTTTGATAGCTAATCAGGTAAATGCCCATCTCTACCACTCTGGGCTTTGAAATGAAGATATGTGCTGTCATGATCATCGTCAGAGAAAAAAGTCATAGGAAAAGCTGGCAGCAGCAGCAGGAGTCTCCCAGAACTGCCCTCAGGTCCCCAGCAACTGACCCTGACTTCCCTCCGATCATCACCCCAACAAAGAATGAATTTTGACGAAACCAGATGAGCTCAGCAGTGCCCAGATGAGTTTGGCGGTGTCATCAGCAGGCAACAACCCAACACTACACACTGTGTCTCCTGCCCTGAAAGACTGTTAAAAGAGATGGAGCCTGACATCATGGACTGGATGAACTCAGTGAGCTTTATAGGGATGGTCTATGGACTAAGGAATGATATCTGTCTCTTTGTATGTGTGTGTTTGTGTGTATGCATACATATATATATATCAAGAGACAAAAAGCGATGATATATAGAAAAAAGTGGGATCTGAGCATGACATGAATAGTGTGGAATAAGGGGTGGATACTGTCCTGGCTTCAGCTGTAAGAGCTATTTTTCTCCTTAGTAGCTGGTGCAGTGCTGTGTTTTCTACTTTAGTCTGAGAACAATGCCGATAACTCACCAATGTTTTAGTTGTTGCTAAGTAATGCTTACTCTGGTCAAGGACTTTTCAGTCTCATGCTCTGCCAGTGAGGAGGGTCACGGAAAGCTGGGAGGAAGCAGAGACAGGACACATGACCCAAACTAGCCAAAGGGGTATTCCGTACCATAGCACGTCATGCCCAGTATATAAACTGGGGGGAGTTACCTGGAAGGCCCAGATTGCTGCTCGGGTCGGGCTGGGTATCGGTCGGTGGGTGGTGAGCAATTGTGCATCACTTGTGTTTATTGTTTTCTTTTCCTTTTCCCCTTTTAGTTTTATATTCTCTCCTCTTGTTATTTACCTTATCATTATTATTATTGGTGGCGATAGTAGTACTTTTGTATTATACCTTAGTTATTGGACTGTTCTTATCTCAACCTGTGGGATTTACATTCTTTCGATTCTCCTCCCCATCCCTCCTGGAGCAGGGGGGAAGAAGGGGGGGGAGTGAGCAAGCATCTGAATGGTTCTAAGTTACTGGCTGGGCTTAAACCACGACAAACAGTCCAATAACTAAAGTATAATACAAAATTACTACTACTACCACTAATAATAATAATTGTTACCATAAAAGTCAGTCAGAGAAACTCTCTAAGACTCAATTTGGAGTTTTAGAAAGCAGGTGTTCTTTATTGCTGTGTTGGGCGCACATGCTAATAGTCCAGAAACCTAATTGTCCCTCTTCTCCACATGGCTGGAGGCAGGGCCCCTCTAATAGTTATCATAAGATTCTCCAGTTACTTCTTGTAGAAAGTTATTAGAATTCCTTATCATAGGAATTGGAGTAAAATCAGCTCTTCCACTCCATCTGTGAAGCTGCTCACCAAAGACTGGAGCAGCAACTTTCTTGTGACGATCATCATTGACCATTGTTTTCCTTTTTAATTCACGCACCCATTCCTCCAGAACTGAGGTAGATTTTCCATCCCACTTTCTCATGTCTTGTCTGTGATCCTGCAGGTAAAACCATAGGGTGGCCCACGGCGTGTACCTCCTAAATCTTCCCTCTTGGGCAATAGGGCGCCTTCTGTTAATAGCTGAGATGTGGATCTGTACATGTGGGGAGCTGAATAAATCTTCGCTTAATTATTTGAACTCCTGGGTCAGGAGTTTTTCTACAGCTGAAATGATGGAAGGGGCGAGATTGTCTTCAAACTCCCAGAGCTGATGACTCACTTCATACACTGTTGGTGCCGCTACCTCACTGCAGCTCATTGATGCTGATGAGTTGGCATATGATGATGGCGCACTCCGTGTAAACTTCTGCCACATGGGTCATGTACATTCGACTTCATCTGGATCTATGGGTGCATTCCCAGCATCCGGGCTGTGATAGATCATCTCTAGAATGGATACTTCCCTCAGGTACTGGAGGCCTTTCTCTATCGTGGTCCAGTTGGCTGAGCGACTCATAACATCGCCCTTGTAGGGACACCTTTCCTCCACAGCTGCCAAGAGCCGCCTCCAAAGGCTGTATTAATTCCTCTTGTTCAGATGTAGACCCCTCTAGTTCACGCACTGAGCATTCATCTTCCTTCACTGCACGATTTTTTTTCATTCGTTTCCTTTTCCTCTTGCTTCTAGTGGCAACTGATACTGCATATATTAGTCCTTTGGTTTGGCTGCAGTGTCTATCACTGTGGTTGGAGTGGCTGCAGTGTCTTTCACTGGGTTGGAGTGTCTGCGGTGTCTGTTGTCGGGGTTTGAGCAGCTGCTGTGCTTGTCCCTGAGGTTGGGGTGGCTTCTGTTCTTGGGGTTTCAGTTGCTGTGTTGTCTCTTGCTTTGTCCTTTGCCATCAGATCCAGAGACCTCTTTCTCCTGCTCCTTACAGAACAGGGCTCTGTAGGCATAGGCCAAACCCCAGCATGTTGCGGCTAGTTGTCCCTCTCTGGTATTGCCAGGACAACAGCACACCTGGTCTAAGTGTTCTGCAAATTTTTCCTGATTTTGCACTTGTTCACAGGTGAAGTTCCAAAGCACTGGAGGGGCCAACTGGCCTAGGAGCTTGCACATATGATCCCACACACCCTGCCACTCACGACTGTCCAGCCTCAGGGAAAATCTCTTGGTGGTATTCTTAAATAGTTAGTTGTTTAACCTTAAACAAGACCTGAGCTGGACCCTGCTTAGCTTCCGAGATCAGACAAGATCGGGCATTCTCAGGGTGGTATGGCCATAGGAAAACACAAACAGCATATGCAGCAAAAGTATAGAGGTGATGGCCACGCTGAGAATGCATACCTGATCAGTTTCATGGTCAATGATTCTATTGTATTACAAGTCACTACCTAAAGTACAAAGAAACGACAACCTTAGCCCAGGCCCCAAAGCTGATAAATGTCACAGCAGCAAATATTGGGTGCAAGTAAGGTATGACATTTTGATACTCTGAGATCAAGCGCAACAACTCCAAGAGCAAATAAATCAACATTGTGATGAGTGACTATTAATCCGAAAAAATGAATGCTTATCACAAATATGTTTTGTCACACTCTGGTCAGGTCTGTCATTATCTCAACCCTTTGTGCCCCATGTTGTGTGCCAAAAAGGACTGTCATGGTTCAAGCCAAGCTGGTAACTCAGAACCACGCAGCCACTCGCTCACTCCCCCCCTTCTTCCTGCCCCCACTCCTGGAGGGATGGGGAGGAGAATCAAAAGAATATAAATCCCATGGTTTGAGATAGGAACAGTCAAATAACTAAGGTATAATACAAAACTACTACTACCACCACCACTAATAATAATAATGATAAGGGAAATAACAAAGGGAAAGAATATAAACGTAAAATGGGAAAAGGAAAAAAACCCAACAATAAACACAAGTGATGCACAATGGAATTGCTCACCACCCGCCAACCGCTACCCTGCCCGACCCGAGCAGCGATCTGCGCCTTTCGGGTGACTCTCCTCAGTTTATATACTGGGCATGACATGCTGTGGTATCGAATACCCCTTTGGCTAGTTTGGGTCAGGTGTCCTGTCTCTGCTTCCTCCCAGCTTCTTGTGACCCTCCTCACTGGCAGAGCATGTGTTCAATAATTACTGAATATGATTTAGAAATTAAACTTATATTTAAAAATGTAGCATTGCTCACACATAAAGGAAAAATGGACTTTCAGGGTAAGATGCAGCTGCACGTGGTATGCCAGGAATTCACTCCACAGCAGTTCCCGTGGCAACATTGCTTGACGGAGGATGGAGCAGAGTGGAGATTTTGCGGCCAAACTCTGTCCCAACACCAGCAGAGATGGGAACTAGGTGGTACTTAAAACTGATAAGCTGCATACTTGCTGCCCTGAGACAACGGTCTGTCATCTTTTGACAAAATGCTGTCCTTTGTGTGAACTTTGCTTCATTACAATGCATTTTAATACGAAAACACACATCCACCTCCAATGCTACCCGCCTCCAAAGTGAGACCATCCCTCTTTGAGCATGCTCTTTGAATTTTTTGTGGCATATACCTTTAAAAGGGAAGCAAGGAAAATTTACACCAATAACAATAAAGGTATGTATGACTAGAGTCACTCAAGCTCCACCTTGAAAGTGAAAAATAGTATAAAAATGGCCCAAAAAGTGGGGGGCATTAGGAAAGACATCATCGTGGATGAGCCGAGGAAGACCCCATCATCAGACTACTCTCAACTCCTGGGACTGGTTGATGAGCTGGACCTTTCTTCCCCCCCATAGGGATGCCTTTGGGTAAGACTTGCACTGTATCCAGTGCTTCCCTAGGAAAATTAGGAATCTCTATAGAGAGTTACTTTTTACTTTTATACTTTAAAGCCAGGCTGTATTTTTCATAACTCTGTCATGCATTTGTATACCTTATTATTTGCACGTGCTTTTGCAGACAGTGTATTTATCACCGGCAATCCATAAGAACCTGTATCTGTTGCTTTAATAAACTGCACTGTTTAAGTAGCTAATTGTAAATCTCTCATTGAACACGACCAGCTCCCTCAGTGTGGCCGTGCTAGTTCGTGAGCACGATTAGACTGAAGGTGCAGTGCACTATTAGTACATCCGGAATCGTGATTATTCAATATATTGAATGCCACCGGACTGATAGTGGTAAATTGGGCATCGCTCAGAATCTAAGCCTAGCCGCACCCAGCCCCTCTAATATCTGAGGACCAGCTGGAACGCAAGGGGGTTTATTTTCTGCCAAATTATCTTACCTTTTCATGCAACAGCATGGCAGACGGAAAAGTCCTTGATCAGGGTAAGCATTACTTAGCAACAACTGAAACATTGGTGTGTTATTGGCATTGTTCTCAGACTAAAGTAGAAAACACAGCACTGCACCAGCTACTAAGAAGGAGAAAAATAACTGTTACAACTGAACCCAGGACATAAGCATAAGGAGATAATTCACCATAAAACATTTTTTTTGCTGTAATATTGAAAGTCAAGATAATTTTAGCCTGAAAGCATCAAGTCAAAATATGAGATGCATCTGGAGTTCCCTATGTCTTGCTGTAGGGATTTTAAATAGGATATACACATACAGAATAAACCTATATTGTGAGTTTGTGGTATTGCCTTTTACTAGCTATTTGGTTTTGTCCATGTTTCATGTAGGTGAACAAAAATAGATGATACTTGTCCCTAATGGAACAGTCTATGCCAACAGAAGCCCTGACAATATTCACTCCCTAACAGCAGCTGTAACACCAAGCAAAATAGCAACAGCATATATATAGCAATTGCATATGCTGTAGATTGGGTGAAAAGTGAAATTTGATAGAATTAAAGCCTACTAATAAGAGAAATTTAATAGCAATAGGTCTTGGCTTGGGGAACACTTTACAAGAGTAAAAGCAGCAATAGGACACTGCAACTTTTGTAAGAGAAAACACCTGTTGATCCTGGTTTGTCCATTCATGTTTAAAACATAAAAAACAAACAAAGCACAGTTGAGGAATACAAAATTTTTAATTCATACACTTTAACCAGAAAACTAGAAAAAACAATTCTAAAACTAAGTTGGAAGTATTAATTGTTCAGTCAGAAGCTGAAATACTGCAAAACATGCTTCTAAGCACAATTTTGTTCTTACTTTTTAAAATTCCCTCTTAAAACCAAATGCACAACAGTGGCCTAAAGCCAACCAATATAGTTGTTCATTAACAATTGTTTTGGTTTTTTTTTTTTTTTAAAATCTCAAATAGTTGTAATCAATTTCCAATTAAGTCATCGCAGAAAAAGAAACAGTACATGTAATTAATGACTTTTTTCCAGCTAAAGCTCTTTTAAAGGGTACACAACAAAAATTATCTGCTACTATGTAGGAGATCTAGACATTCAGTAGTGATCCATGAAAAAACACAGCCCACTTGAATTATCAGTCTGAAGATTTACAATATTCTCAAAAATACTGTTGTTTGTTTTTGTTGTTGTTATTTGGGGTTTTGGGGGGTTTGGATTTTTTTTTTGGCTGGTTGCATTTTTGGGGGAGGGGGGTTTGCCCATTCATAAAGGCTTCTGGTGAAATTATCAAAGTACCAAATTCTTTCAATGAAATGAACTGACGAGACGTGATACCAGTGAGTGATAGAAAACAAATCTACAGCAAGCCAGACATCCACATCTCGACAAAACAGACAGAGCAGCATTACAAGTCATTCATTCAGCTAAAGGCAACTGCAAACAAAGCTTTCAAAACAAAAGCTTCCAGGCACTGCATTACACTGTAAAGGGAAACAATGAAAACGTCTCTGTGAAAACTTGGAATCTAAATGAAGTTTAGGAAAAGCGTAACAGACTGTTTCCCCTCCCCCAAGTTCTGCTACTGGAAGACAACAGGAATGCAATTTGCACTTTAACCAGATGTTTCAACCTGAGGCAACATCAAATTATTTCCTATTCCTGAGCACTACTTTAATGCATTCTCAACATTGTTAATGCTTTTCTGGAGTGCTACAAGTAGACAGATTTGGCAGCAGAAAAGCGTGCATCTTCTACAGCAGTTTTCAAGTATCTGGTACTGAAGTGAGGCAAATTCATCTCCAAATGTTTCAGAGATCACCAATCTAGAAAATAAGAGATTTAACTGCATTGTACAAATAAGCTGCGCTTCGTGGGAATCTCAACTGCCACTGAGTAGAACTGATACAGTTTTCCTCAATTTCATCACTGTTTTTTATGTTGATAGATGAAATGCTGGAATATGCCACTTTCTAACAGCTACCCCCTTTGCTTTTCAGGTTCAGCCATGCAGTCTCATGGCCAGACTCCCTGGATTGCCTGACACAGGCAGTTGTTTTTCTGACATATGCCAATCAGTCAGCTGTGTAAGAGCTCAGAGGCTCCTCTACACAGAGGAGTCTATACTATCAGGCTGATAGACCTTGTCGGTGACTTAAAACACCTGAAGCCCCCCAATTCTGTCACATGTGATGAGACCACTAACTTCCTCAGAGGCTACAGCTAGAATCAGAATGACAGCTAGAGCTTCAGTAAACATTCTATTGAAAGTAATCATTTCCACAGAAATCCCTTTCATGAGAAAACCTCTTATGAGCCCTGGCTACGGAATCTTTAAAAACAACCAAGTAACCACACCACAAAAAAAAAAAAAAACCCACACAGCAAGAGCCCAAACATTCCAAACGTGCTCTGTATAATCCGGCCTTATTGCTTCTGATTATCACTAGCAATTTATATCAAGTCCTGTAAAAAATCACTGCCCTTGTGACATGTTACTGAAGTTTGGACTCAGAAAGAATATTCTCTCAGTTTTTCCATCTGATCTGTATTTAAAAGCTGCCATTGTGAAGCAGGTTTAGCCCCAACCCTGGAAGTCCATTGTCCATCCTCCTCCCCCCCCAAGTTTCCATCATCCCCCCCACAAGTTTCCTCTGTAAGTAGCTTCTGTGCCCTTATTATAGCTTACCTATAATTGCTATGAAAATACAAAAGAAGATGGATTTGGAAAAAGTTTGTGAATTGCAGGGAAAAATAGTTATGTTACAATGTCAAAATAGATTATTAACTGATAAATTGGACACTTATCAAATGGTAACAGAAAAAGCGGCTGTTCGGATTGCCCAATATAAATATAGAAAGCGAAGAGGTCAAGGAAACCAGAAAGAAATGCATGCAGTGCTCTCAGAGGCAGGAAGGAATTGGGACCCTGAGAAATTGGATGGAGATGTGTGGGATTCAACCGATTTGGATAGTAGTTCAGAGGGTGAGGTGTTTGTTGAAGCAAAGCCAATATTGCGAAGAAAATTGGAACATGACCCTCCAGGTTGTCTGGTTAGGCGGGACGTGATAGAAGATTTCACTCAGCACAAAATTAATGACATTATGGACAGGTTCAAACAAAAGCCTGGAGAATCTTTGCTTTCTTGGATATCAGGTTGCATAATTTAGGGGCTTTGGGAGTTAAATTGGATCCAGATGATGCTAAAAAATTTGTAATGTTAAGCTCTGACTCATTAGTTCAGGACGCTTTCTGAGGCGCCAAGAATGAGACTAATTTATTAGCAGTGGTGGCAGAAGGTTGTAACAGAAAATACCCCACTGAAGGGGAATGACCCAGTGCAGATCAACCTTGGTATACTTTACAGGATTGCTTTCAGTGTGTTAAGGAGGAAGGGATGAAAATTGCTATTTTTGTCGGAGGTGCAGACTCTGTGCTGCCGGCTCCACTATCAGTTCCAATTCGGAACAGGATTATTAGGACTGTGCCACCAGCATATAAAGGCATTATAATGACTTTATTGATAAATGAAACTGGAAACCCTATAGGACAAATCATAGAAAAAATCCAGTAGTTAGGAGATTTGGGGGAATGGGGCCCCATCCAAAACACAAGAGGCAATAACCGGAGGGGCGAGATGCAAGAGATTTGATTGTCTCAGAGAGATATGTTTGCTGCCTTGCTGAAAGATGGGATGGCTCGAGATAAGATTAATGGGATTACCACCAATGAAATGTGGTGATTGTATAAATCTGTGGGTTGCATAAATCTGTGAAAAGCGTAAACAATTCGAGCTCAGGCAAAGTTGATGACATGACAGATGAAGTAATTCGACCTTTTGCTCCCCCCTTTGAGCCTCAACAGGACAGTACACTTACCGATGCAGGGCCCCCCATTGGCGAGTCGATGGTTCTGGGGGATGAAAGGGGATGGGATCAGTACGCCGATCTTTATCTGTGGCCAGATGTAAAAGTGTTAAAAAAATTGAGAGAATTAAAAATGGACTGAGATAAGGGCCAAGCTCCGGCACAAGGATGGACGAAGACAGACCATCGTCTTCATGTAGAGCTTCAAATTTATTGGAAAAATAGATCTTGTCAAACAGTTCAGGCCCTCATTGATACTGGAGCAGAGGCCTCTCTAATTTATGGTAATCTTAAAAAATTTAAAGGGCAAAAGGTTTTGATTACAGGATTAGGTGGCAAACAAATTGAAGCAGTACAGACAAAAATTGAGATGAAAATTGGCACTCTGCCAAAACAAATTTATTCAGTGCCAATTGTTCCTATCCCTGAATATATAACTGGAATTGACATTTTAAAAGGATTGACTTTATGCTTACCTGATGGTAAATATCAATTCGGAACCAGGACATTTGTATCAGCTTGGCCATTTCTAGTTAGGAAAGTTAAAATGTCCCCAATACAAATCCCATCTGCCACCAAGGTAATCACAATGAAACAATATCATATGCCAGGAGGACATGAAGAGATTTCAGAGACTATTAAAGATTTATTAGATATGGGAGTGTTAAAATCAACAACTACTGCCTTTAATAATCCTATATGGCCTGTTATGGACAAGCAAAAATCTCTCAAGTCATGGTGGAAGACCCTCATCACGAACAGCAGATGGGTCTGGCTAAGTGGGCATACCAGAAATACGGTCATCTTGGAGAGAAAGCCACTTACAGGTGGGCCCAGGACCATGGAATTATATCATTAAAACAGTGATAGCCCAGTGCTCCATCTGCCAACATACACGGCAAAGGACCATACCACATAATTGATCATTTCATACTATGGCATCCCTTTGCAAATTCAGAGTGACAATGGTTCACACTTTAAAAACCAGAAAGTACATAATTTTGCTGATATGAACAGCATCCAATTGATATTTCATATACCATATTATCCAAAAGCCGCTGGATTAATTGAATGGATTAATGGCTTGTTTAAGGAACAGTGGAAGAAAGTGGGGAGAGGCAAATTAAACATGTGGAGAGACCATTTGTCTGAAGCACTACAGGTATTGAACAGCAGACCCATCGGGGAAATGGAAACCCCTTTAATGAGGATGACTACTCCCAATTTGCAAATAAAACCATTAACAGTGGCAGAGAACCTCATATACTGGGAAATAAAGGAGGGAGCTTTAGCACCTTATTAAGTGACTCTGGATGCTGCAGGATTAGACAGTTAGTGCGTGGTCACTTTGTGACATACCCTGTCTGTCGGCAGAACAATCTGTGTCTCTACTCTGCTCTTGTGAGACCTCACTTGGAGACTCTGTACAGTTCTGTTGTCCTCAACATAAGAAGGACATGGAGCTGTTAGAGCAAGACCAGAGGAGGGTCACGAGGACAATAAGGGGGCTGGAGCACCTCCCGTATGAAGACAGGCTGAGAAAGTTGGAGCTGTTCAGCCTGGAGAAGAGAAGACTGCGTGGAGACCTCATAGCAGCCTTCCAGTATCTGAAGGGGGCCTACAAGGATGCTGGAGAGAGACTATTCATCAGGCACTATAGCAATAGGACAAGGGGTAATGGGTTTAAACTAAAACAGGGGAAGTTCAGGCTGGATATAAGGAAGTTCTTTACTGAGAGGGTGGTGAGGCATTGGAACAGGTAGTCCAAAGAAGTGGTAAATGCTCCATCCCTGGCACTGCTCAAGGCCAGGTTGGACAGTCTTGGGTGACATGGTCTAGTGTGAGGCATCCCTGCCCATGTGTCCTGGGTTCAGCTATAGCAGTCATTTTTCTCCTTCTTAGTAGCTGGTGCAGTGCTGTGGTTTTTAACTTTCAGCCTGGGAACAACGCTGATAACACTGATGTTTTTAGTTGTTGCTAAGTAATGTTTATTCCAACCAAGGACTTTCTCAGTCTCATGCTTTGCCAGGGAGGAGGGGAAGCTGGGAGGAAACAGAGACAGGACACCCGACCCAAACTGGCCAAAGGGGTATTCCATACCACAGCACGTCATGCCCAGTATATAAACCGGGGGGAGTTACCCGGAAGGCCCAGATCACTGCTCGGGTCGGGCTGGGTATCGGTCAGCGGGTGGTGATCAATTGTATCCTCTCCCCTTGTTATTTCACTAATCATTATTATCACTGGTGGTAGCAGTAGTGGTTTTGTATTATACCTTAGTTGCGGGACTGCTCTTATCTCAACCCGTGGGAGTTACATTCTTTCGATTCTCCTCCCCATCCCTCCGGGAGCGGGGGGAGGAAGAAGGGGGGGAGTGAGCGAGTGGCTGTGTGGTTCTGAGTTACCAGCTGGGCTCAAACCACGACAGTTCTTTTTGGCGCCCAACGTGGGGCACAAAGGGTTGAGATGATGACAGATCTGACCGTAGTGTGTCTAATCATATTTGTGATAAGCATTCATTGTTACTACTCGTCACAATGGTGATCAGACTTGTTGCGCTTGATCTCAGAGTTTCAGCATGTTGTACCTTACTTACAGCCACTATTTGCTGTTTTAGTGTTTATCGGCTGGGGGGCCTGGGCTAAGGTTCTTGTTTCACTGTACTTCATGGTAATGACTTGTAATACAATAGACTCATTGATCATGAAACTGGTCTGGTTTGTGCTTCCAGCGTGGCCATCACCTCTATACATTGGGAGGTATATAATGAAATATTCTAGGAATTGCATATCTTTTTTTTTCTCCTCGGGGGGTCAACTTACGAAGGAGGCATTCCCTTTCACCCCCCGTTCCCCCACCAGCCTATTTGCAACAGCAGTTGAGAGTTCTGAAGGTTTTGGATGGCCTTTGAATACCCTTGAAACCTGCCTGCTGATTGTGCTGGGGATCAGCATGTTGGCAAACATATGGAGTCTGTTTTACCCAAGGCCATCCCGTCCTGGGAACATCCTAATTCGTTTAATCTCGAAACTTAAGCAGTATCGGGTTCGAATCTGGTCTAGGGTTAGACGACCATATAGGAGGACCACAAAGAGATTTTCCCTGAGGCTGGACAGTCATGAGTGGCAGGGTGTGTGGGATAGTATGGGCAAGTATCTAGGCCAGTGGGCCCCTCCAGTGCTTTGGAACTTCACCACTGAACAAGTGCAACATCCGGAAAAACTAGTCAAACACTTAAACGAGGTGTGCTGTTGTCCTGGTTATACCAGAGAGGGACAAATCATGGCAACATGCTGGGGCATGGCCTACGCCTACAGAGCCCTGCTCAACACTATCCAGTACCTTCAAAGGGAAAAAAATGCCTCTGGATCTGATGGCAAAGCAACAGACAATGCAGCTACTCCAATTCCAAGCACAGCAGCTACTCAAACCCCGACAGCAACAGACAACACAGCTACTCCAAGTACAGCAGCAACACCAACCCCAGTGACAAGTACAGTAGCTACTCAAACCCCGACAGCAATAAACAATGCAGCTGTTGGTGTTACTCAACTCCCAAGCACAACAGCTGCACCAACCCCAGCAACAGACATTGCAACCACTCCAATCCTAGTGGCAGACACTGCAGCCACTCCAACCACAGTGACAAACACTGCAGCTAAACCAAATGGCCAGTTTGTGACAATGTCTGTTGCCCCTGTAAGCAAAAGCAAACAAGAGGCACAAAGAGCAACCAGCGAAGCGAAGAAAGATGAAGACCCAATGCCATTACTACATGCAACAGTATCTGAACAAGAGTTACTACTACGTGGATCAGAGGAAGAGGAAGAAGAGGTCACTTCTCGACCCCGGACCTCAACCGAGCTGCGGAATATGCGAAAAGATTTCACCCGTCTTCCAGGGGAGCACACTGTCACCTGGTTGCTCCGATGCTGGGACAATGGGGCCGATGGTCATGAACTAAAAGGTAGGGAAGCCAAGCAGCTGGGATCACTTGCTAAGGAAGGAGGAATTGACAAAGCGATTGCAAGAGAGAAGCGAGCCCTCAGTCTTTGGAGGCGGCTCCTGGCAGCTGTGAAGGAAAGGTTTCCCTACAAAGATGATATTACGAGTCGCTCAGCCAACTGGACCATGATAGAGAAAGGTATCCAGTCCCTGAGGGAATCAGCCATTATAGAGATGATCTATCCAAGGCCGGATGCCAGGAACACATCCGTAGATCCAGATGAAGTCGAATGTACACGACCCATGTGGCGGAAACTTACATGGAGTGCGCCATCATCATATGCCCACACATAGGCATCAATGACCTGGAATGACAGAATATCACCAACAGTGGATTGCCTGATTCGTCAACTCCGAGAGTTCGAAGACAATCTCACCCCTTCCATCATTTCAGCTGTGGAAAAACTGTCCCAGGAGTTCAAGCAATTGAGAGACGATTTATCCGATCTATCCAGATCCCTATGCGTACCAACCCATGTCACAGCTATTAACAGAAGGCGCCCTACTGCTCGAGAAAGAAAATATAGGAGGTACACGCCACGGGCCACCCTATGGTTTTACCTGCGGGATCACGGAGAAGACATGAGAAAGTGGGATGGAAAACCTACCTCAGCTCTGGAGCAATGGGTGTGTGAACTGAAGAGGAGAACAATGATCAAGGATGATCCTCCCAGGAAAGCTGCTGCTCCAGTCTCTGGTGAGCAGTTTCCCAGATGGAGTGAAAGAGCTGATATTATTCCCGCTCCTGTGATAAGGAATACTAATCCCTTTCTACAAGACAGAAGTGGAGAATTTTATGATCACTATTAGAGGGGCCCTGCCTCCAGCCAGGTGGAGGAGAGGGATAATCGGGTTTACTGGACTGTGTGGATCAGATGGCCTGGCACATCAGTCCCACAGAAGTATAAGGCTCTAGTAGATACCGGTGCACAGTGTACCCTGATGCCATCAAGGTATCAAGGGGTCAAACCCATTTATATTTCTGGAGTGACAGGAGGATCCCAAGCGTTAACTATGCTGGAAGCTGAAATCAGCCTGACTGGGAGGAAGTGGCAAAAGCACCCCATTGTAACTGGTCCAGGGGCTCCATGCATCCTTGGCATAGACTATCTCAGGAGAGGGTACTTCAAAGACCCAAAAGGGTATAGATGGGCTTTTGGTATCGCTGCCTTGGAGACAGAGGAAATTAAGCATCTGTCCACCTTGCCCGGTCTCTCAGAGGATCCTTCTGTTGAGGGGTTGCTGAAGGTAAAAGAATAACAAGTGCCAATTGCGACCACAACAGTGCACCGGCAGCAATATTGCACCAACCGAGACTCCTTGATTCCCATCCATAAGCTGATCCGCAGACTGGAGAGCCAAGGAGTGATCAGCAGGACCGCTCACCCTTTAATAGCCCCATATGGCCAGTGCAAAAGTCTAATGGAGAGTGGAGATTAACAGTAGACTATCGTGGCCTGAACGAAGTCACACCACCATTGAGTGCTGCCGTACCGGAAATGCTAGAACTTCAAAATGAACTGGAGTCAAAGGCAGCCAAGTGGGATGCCACAAGTGATATTGCAAATGCATTTTTCTCAATCCCTTTGGCAGCAGAATGCAGGCCACAGTGTGCTTTCACTTGGAGGGGCGTCCAGTACACTTGGAACCGACTGCCCCAGGGGTGGAAACACAGCCCTACCATCTGCTATGGATTGATCCAGACTGCACTGGAACAGGGGCAAGCTCCAGAACACCTGCAATACATTGATGACATCATCGTGTGGGGTGATACAGAGGAAGAAGTTTTTGGGAAAGGGAGGAAGATAATCCAAATCCTGCTGAAGGTCAGTTTTGCCATAAAACGGAGTAAGGTCAAGGGACCTGCACAGGATATTCAATTTTTGGGAATAAAATGGCAAGATGGACGTCGCCAGATCCCCACAGACGTGATCAACAAGATAACAGCAATGTCTCCACCAACTAACAAGAAAGAAACACAAGCTTTCTTAGGTGTTGTGGGGTTCTGGAGAATGCACATCCCAAATTACAGTCTGATTGTAAGCCCTCTCTACCACGTGACCCGGAAGAAGAATGATTTCAAATGGGGCCCTGAGTAACAACAAGCCTTTGCACAAAATAAACGAGAAATAGTTCATGCAGTAGCCCTTGGACCAGTCCAGGCCGGGCCAGATGTGAAAAATGTGCTCTACACCGCAGCCGGGGAGAATGGTCCTACCTGGAGCCTCTGGCAGAAAGCTCCAGGGGAGAGTCGAGGTCGACCCCTCGGCTTTTGGAGTCGGGGATATAAAGGATCCGAGGCCAGCTATACTCCCACTGAAAAAGCGATACTGGCAGCCGATGAAGGGGCTCGAGCTGCCTCAGAAGTGATTGGAACTGAAGCACAGCTCCTCCTGGCACCCTGGTCGCCTGTGCTGGGCTGGATGTTCAAAGGCAGGGTCTCCTCTACACAACATGCAACTGATGCTACATGGAGTAAGTAGGCCGCACTAATTACACAACAAGCTCGAATAGGAAATCCCAGTCGTTCAGGAATTCTAGAAGTCATCATGGACTGGCCAGAGGGCAAAGATTTTGGGATGTCACCAGAAGAGGAGCTGACGCATGCTGAAGAGGCCCCACCATATAATGAACTGTCAGAGAGTGAGAAGCAATATGCCTTGTTTACTGATGGGTCCTGCCATATTGTGGGAAAGCATTGGAGATGGAAGGCAGCTGTGTGGAGTCCCCTGGGACAAGTTGCAGAAACTGCTGAAGGAGAGGGTGAATGGAGTCAGTTTGCAGAGGTGAAAGCCATCCAGCTGGCCTTGGACATTGCTGAACGAGAAAAATGGCCAGTACTTTTTCTCTATACTGATTCATGGATGGTGGCAAATGCCCTGTGGGGGTGGTTGCAGGAATTTAAGCAGAGCAACTGGCAATGCAGAAGTGAACCCATTTGGCTTCTGCACTGTGGCAAGATATCGCTGCCCGGGTGCAGAACCTGGTGGTGAAGGTACGCCACGTAGATGCTCATGTACCCAAGGGTCGGGCCACTGAGGAACACCAGGTAAACCAGCAAGTGGATGAAGCTGCTAATATTGAAGCGGCTCAGATGGACTTGGATTGGCAACATAAGGTTGAATTATTTTTAGCCTGATGGGCCCATGACACCTCAGGCCATCAAGGCAGAGATGCAACATATAGATGGGCTTGTGATCGAGGGGTGGACTTAACAATGGACACTATTGCCCAGGTTATTCACGAATGTGAAACGTGCTGCTATTAAGCAAGCCAAATGGTTAAAGCCTCTCTGGTATGGAGGACGATGGCTGAAGTACAAGTATGGGGAGGCCTGGCAGATTGACTATATCACACTCCCACCAACCCGCCAAGGCAAGCGCCATGTGCTTACCATGGTGGAAGCAACCACCGGATGGCTGGAAACATACGCTGTGTCCCATGCCACTGCCTGGAACACTATTCTGGGCCTTGAGAAACAAGTTTTGTGGTGACACGGCACCCCAGAGGGAATTGAGTCAGACAATGGGACTCATTTCCGGAACAACCTCATAGACACTTGGGCCAAAGAGCATGGCATTGAGTGGGTATATCACATCCCCTACCATGCACCAGCCTCTGGGAAAATCGAACGGTACAATGGGCTGTTAAAAACTACACTGAGATCAATGGGTCGTGGGACTTTCAAACACTGGGATACACATTTACCAAAAGCCACCTGGTTGGTCAACAGTAGGGGATCTGCCAACAGGGCTGGCCCAGCCCAATCAGAACTTTTACCTACTGTAGAAGGGGATAAAGTTCCTGTGGTGCACAGAAAGAATTTGCTGGGGAAGGCAGTCTGGGTTATTCCTGCTTCAGGTAAAGGCAAACCCACTTGTGGGGTTGCTTTTGCTCAGGGACCTGGATATACTTGGTGGGTAATGCGGGAAGATGGGGAAGTCCGATGTGTACCTCAAGGGGATTTGATTTTGGGGAAAACAGCCAATGAACTCAATTGTACGCTGTTGCCTGCTCTATAACACTTTGATAGCCCACCAGCTAGATATCTTCAGGTCGCCAGCAATTGACCCTGACTTCCCTCCGATCATCACCTCAACAAAGAATGAATTTTGAGGAAACCAGACGAGCTCAGCAGTGACCAGACGAGTTTGGCGGTGTCATCAGCAGGCAACAACCCAGCACTACACACTGTCCCTCCTGCCCTGAAAGACTATTACAAGAGATGGAGCCTGACATCATGGACTGGATGAATTCAGCAATTTTATAGGGATTGGTCCATGGACTAGGGAATGATATCTTTCTCTTTGTGTGTGTGGGGGTGTGTGTGTGTATATATATATGAGACAAAAGCGATGGTATATTGAAAAATGTGGGATCTGAGCATGACATGGATGGTATGGAATAAGGGGTGGATACTGTCCTGGGTTCAGCTATAGCAGTCATTTTTCTCCTTCTTAGTAGCTGATGCAGTGCTGTGTTTTTTAACTTTCAGCTTGGGAACAACGCTGATAACACCGATGTTTTTAGATGTTGCTAAGTAATGTTTATTCCAACCAAGGACTTTCTCAGTCTCATGCTTTGCCAGGGAGGAGGGGAAGCCGGGAGGAAACAGAGACAGGACACCTGACCCAAACTAGCCAAAGGGGTATTCCATACCACTGCATGTCATGCCTAGTATATAAACCAGGGGGAGTTACCCGGAAGGCCCAGATCACTGCTCGGGTCGGGCTGGGTATCGGTCGGCGGGTGGTGAGCAATTGTATCCTCTCCCCTTATTATTTCACTAATCATTATTATCATTGGTGGTAGCAGTAGTGGTTTTTTATTATACCTTAGTTGCAGGACTGCTCTTATCTCAACCCGTGGGAGTTAAATTCTTCCGATTCTCCTCCCGATCCCTCCGGGAGCAGGGGGAGGAAGAAGGGCGGGGAGTGAGCGAGCGGTTGTGTGGTTCTGAGTTACCAGCTGGGCTCAAACCACGACATCATGGCAGGGGGGTTGGAACTAGATGATCTTAAGGTCCTTTCCTGTGGTGTATGTAAGGGATGGATTCAGAGCATCTTCATGCAGCAAATCATTATATTGCCTATTGCTCTAGCTTTTATACCATTCTAGCAAAGCTATCTTTAGCCTATTACTCTAACTCTTATGCCAAACTATTTTATCACATCATGTTTAGTTCCTGGTTTACAGTTTTGTTTTTTTCAACATTCTTCTTCTTTTCACAAACAGTGAAACCAGTTCCTTGTCTTTCTCTTCTTCTGCTCTTGTTCTGCTGGGTTGCTCTGATTAATCACGCTGTGTACTTTGCTGCTTCTTTAATTCTTTCTTCTCCTACTGAGCAGTTACTTCTCTTTGGCAATAATGAAATAGTTTCCATCCTCTCCCACACTTTCCAGCTCTAACTATTCTATGATTTTATGAGTGCTAAAACTCATGTCATGTCTCAGCTTGAGAACAAACTATAGAAAACTGCAAAAAACCCTAAACAGTTGTTGAGAGACAATAGTTTAATTAAGGAACAATTATATCTGTAATTGTAACAATTGTTCATTGTATAGTATAACCAATACACAATAGTGATAGGTATTAACGTATGTGAGACAAGGAAGTACAAAATGAAATATAATCCTTTGCAAATAAGAAAATTCAGTTTTAAGTAACTTTAAGCTTGGTGGCTTTGTACATAACAACAAAACTTTCCAAACCTAAAAAGCCTGACCAAAAGAACTTAATAAGGATCCTTGTATAAGATAAATCGTTGTAGCTGACATAGTTTTAGAACCTTATGACCTTTGCACAAAATTTATTGTAAGCAAAACAGGACTGTAGATAAAGAGTGTCTGAAACTAGCAGATGTTCAGGATGTGCTGTAGCTAAGTTAACTGATAAGTAGAAGGACAAGAAGAAATCACTCACTTATGTCAGCACTATTACCGAACTAATTAAACTGGCGTAAGCACTTATCTACTGTGCAGACCTCAAAGACTACCAGAAGAAGAATGCAAGGAAAAGATAAGGTGATGAAGAGGAAGATGATGAAGAAACGACCACCAAAGGTCCCAAAGACCACTACCATAATAAAGTGCGCATGCGGGAAGAATGTTCTAGGAATGTGATGTCATCTATAAACAACTTCATGAATATGTATACAATATAATGAATATGTATGACTAACGACAATATAATCACGGTTTGATTGATGCTTGGACAGAACACGCTAGGAGGAGCTATCCCCCGTGTTCTCCAGCACTGCAATAAAGAATACCTGCTTGTCAACTTAAAACTTTGTTGGTGAGTTCTTAACAAGTTCTACGAATCATATGGTAATAAAATTTTTATTTCACTCTCATTTTCTGCATATAGTACAAGCAATATAGTAGAAAACTATTTGTTTTCAGGGTGGGTTTTTTTCATCCTACAGCAAGGCATTATCATCTGTAATACTTTACAATTCGATGTATCTGCATAACTTTTAAGGTAGTTATCTCTTGGATTCCTACTGAAGAGTTACAAGGATAGGAGGGGACTGTAGGTATTGCTGTAAACTGAGACCATAGGTAAAAATCTCTTATAAGAACATTAAATGAAAGTTTTAGAGTATAATTTGCCTCTAAGAGAATTCAAAATAGTGACATTTTAGAATACAGTTAGAATTTTTTTAAGGCACACCTTTTTTGAAAGCAGTTGTTTTTCATGTGTCACCTCGACCAATTTGAAAATATGTATGTAAGATTACTTTCACAGAGCCACATTACCTAGTCTCAATATAGAACAATTTATGTATGGTCTGGGAAAGCTGTCTTAGAAAATACATATAGCTTAATTTGCATGGTAATTTTTTTTTAATTGTAAATTAAACTGATATGGTTCAAGTCTGAAAATATTTCAGAATCATAACTACAATAAACTCCCCTACCTTTCTGGTTCCTGAATTTGAAAATTAGGAAATGAAATTATTCTAACTTTGAGGTGATTCTGAGTTTGAAATTATTCAACTCAGGTGGCATAATTTCTGAATGATGTAATGTTAGCGCAGTGCAGATAAGTTTAATAAGGATAATGTCATCTTATTCAGTATCTGTAGCTTTAAACCTCCTGTAGTATTTTTTCAAACTTAGTCTTTCTTGAAAGTATCAGTAAGGTCATATCCCCAAACAGCACACAGTGTACGGTGTATTACTGCGGAGTAGTTAAGAAATGTCATTTTGTGTTAAGGTATACATAGCTGGTATCTTCAAAACATGTACTACTTGGCTTCTGAATGTCTCTTTACTTGGCAGTCTACAAAGATTGAAATGCTACTTTTTAATCCTAATAATGTGATGAGAACACAAATGTGTGTGTGAAGGACAGGTACAATAACAAGCACTTGCAAAAGTGAGATATAGTGCAAAATCCAGAAAAACTGGTAAAAAACTTAAATGAGGTGTGCTGTCATCCTGGCAATACCAGAGAGGGACAAATCACGGCAATGTGCTGGGGCTTGGCCTACACCTACAGAGCCCTGCTCAACACTATCCAGCACCTTCAAAGGGAAAAAAACGTCTCTGGATCTGATGGCAAAGCAACGGACAAAACAGCTACTTAACCCACAGGCACAAAAGCTACATCAGACCCACAGGAGTATAAGGCTCTAGGAGATATCGGTACACAGTGTACCCTGACGCCATCAAGCTATCAAGGGGTGAAACCCGTTTGTATTTCTGGAGTGAAAGGAAGATCCCAAGAGTTGACTGTACTGGAGGCTGAAATCAGCCTGACTGGGAGGAAGTGGCAAAAGCACCCCATTGTGACTGGTCCAGGGGCTCCATGCATCCTTGGCATAGACTATCATCTCAGGAGAGGGTACTTCAAAGACCCAAAAGGGTATAGATGGGCTTTCGGTATCGCTGCCTTGGAGACAGAGGAAATTAAGCAGCTGTCCACCTTGCCCGGTCTCTCAGAGGATCCTTCTGTTGAGGGGTTGCTGAAGGTAGAAGAACAAGTGCCAATTGCGACCACAACATTGCACCGGCGGCAATATCGCACCAACCGAGACTCCTTGATTCCCATCCATAAGCTGATCCGCAGACTGGAGAGCCAAGGAGTGATCAGCAGGACCCACTCACCCTTTAATAGCCCCATATGGCCAGTGCAAAAGCCAAACGGAGAGTGGAGATTAACAGTAGACTATCGTGGCCTGAACGAAGTCACACCACCATTGAGTGCTGCCGTACCGGACATGCTAGAACTTCAATATGAACTGGAGTCAAAGGCAGCCAAGTGGGATGCCACAATTAATATTGCCAATGCATTTTTCTCAATCCCTTTGGCAGCAGAATGCAGGCCACAGTTTGCTTTCACTTGGAGGGGTGTCCAGTACACTTGTAACCGACTGCCCCAGGGGTGGAAACACAGCCCTACCATCTGCCATGGATTGATCCAGACTGCACTGGAACAGGGGCAAGCTCCAGAACACCTGCAATACATTGATGACATTATGGTGTGGGGTGATACAGAGGAAGAAGTTTTTGAGAAAGGGAGGAAAATAATTCAAATCCTGCTGAAGGCCAGTTTTGCTATAAAATGGAATAAGGTCAAGGGACCTGCACAGGAGATTCAGTTTTGGGGAATAAAATGGCAAGATGGACGTCGCCAGATCCCCACAGGTGTGATCAACAAGATAACAGCAATGTCTCCACCAACTAACAAGAAAGAAATACAAGTTTTCCTGGGTGTTGTGGGGTTCTGGAGAATGCACGTCCCAAATTACAGTCTGGTCGTAAGCCTTCTCGATCACGTGACCCGGAAGAAGAATGATTTCAAATGGGGCCCTGAGCAACAACAAGCCTTTGAACAAATTAAAAGAGAGATAGTTCATGCAGTAGCCCTTGGACCAGTCTGGACCAGGCCAAATGTGAAAAACGTGCTCTACTCCGCAGCCAGGGAGAATGGTCCTATCTGGAGCCTCTGGCAGAAAGCTCCAGGGGAGACTCAAGGTCGACCCCTCAGCTTTTGGAGTTCGGGATAGAGAGGATCCGAGGCACGCTATACTCCCACTGAAAAAGAGATACTGGCAGCCTATGAAGGGGTTCGAGCTGCTTCAGAAGTGATTGGAACTGAAGCACAGCTCCTCCTGGCACCCCAGTTGCCTGTGCTGGGCTGGATGTTCAAAGGCAGGGTCTCCTCTATGCATCTTGCAACCGATGCTGCATGGACTAAGTGGGCTGCACTAATTACACAATGAGCTCAAATTGGAAATCCCAGTCATCCAGGAATTCTAGAAGTCATCATGGACTGGCCAGAGGGCAAAGATTTTGGGATGTCACCAGAAGAGGAGGTGACGCGTGCTGAAGAGGCCCCACCATATAATGAACTGTCAGAGAGTGAGAAGCAATATGCCTTGTTTACTGATGGGTCCTGCCATATTGTGGGAAAGCATTGGAGATGGAAGGCAGCTGTGTGGAGTCCCCTGGGACAAGTTGCAGAAACTGCTGAAGGAGAGGGTGAATGGAGTCAGTTTGCAGAGGTGAAAGCCATCCAGCTGGCCTTGGACATTGCTGAACGAGAAAAATGGCCGTTGCTTTATTTCTATACTGATTCATGGATGGTGGCAAATGCTCTGTGGGGGTGGTTGCAGCAATGGAAGCAGAGCAACTGGCAACGCAGAGGTAAACCCATCTGAGCTGCTGCACTGTGGCAAGATATCGCTGCTCGGGTGCAGAACCTGGTGGTGAAGGTACCCCACGTAGGTGCTCATGTACTCAAGAGTCAGGCCACTGAGGAACACCAGGTCAACCAACAGGTGGATGAAGCTGCTAAGATTGAAGTGGCTCAGATGGACTTAGATTGGCAACATAAGTGTGAATTATTTTTAACCCACTGGGCCCATGAAACCTTCAGGCCATCAAGGCAATGTATACATGGGCTCATCACGAGGGGTAGACTTAACAGTGGATACTCATATTATTTTGAGCATCAAATCATACCGTATTTGTGGAGCACACTCTGAGCTTAGGACCAGTGCTTATGCACACTTGACACATATTTCCAATTAAGCTTCCTCATGGGTTTTTTCGTGTGTCAAGTGAAAGTATAACTAAGCCTTTGTTATATGGACATAATAAAAAGTACATGGGAACCTTTGTCTCCAAAGCATATTCATAATTATACCTTACAGCTCTTGGATCATAATAGTGAAATTAAGGAGCTTATCCACAGCTAAATATGAATTTATCCATGGTTGAAATCCTCCAAAATAAAAATATTATCATCACTTGAATACTTTTTTCATACTTTGAAAATAATAATTATTAAATAAAATTAGTTGAGTGCCCAGTTCTGCCATGATGGAGTATAGCTGGATAGGTACAATCCGATTTCCTCAATTATTTTACAAATTCGGAGTCATATATTAGCAGTGCTGTAATCTTTCTCTGTCCTCAGGGGGATTCAGTTCTTTTAAAACAACTTAAACAGGAAAGCATCATTGCTCTGTCAGACTGCAATTATGTCCAGAATTATGAGCACAAAGAATTGTGCTCTCACCCGTATAAACTAATGGAGTTCTTCTACTGCAGATGGACCAACATCAGTTTTTACAGAAATATTGTGCCATAGTTTCTAGCTGTAAATAATGCTTTGGAATTACAATGTAGTTTTAGGTAAATGCGATAGCCTTATCTAAAGTGGATTCTAATGATAGCTCAGTAAGAATACCTGTGTTTTTTTAAAACCTTTCATTGGCTTGCACTGGAAAGCCATGATGTTACTATTAAAGTCTCACACAGAGTTCTTACATGCAGCAGTCTATTATCCAGCTACTGATTAATTGGTGACCAACAGGAAGGATTAATTGTTAAATATTTAGCAATTTTGGGGTGGTGGTTCTTAAGGGTACTCTAGTTTCACCTAGCAGATCCAATTAAACCCTGAAGTTATATGGGTGTTTTTTCTTATATGGTGCCCTTCTTTATTGCTGTTAGACCTGGAAGGGAATTCATATACTCCTCAACATAGAGATCTTGGATTTCCAATGTTTGATGCACCCACACTCCTCTGATCTCAGAAGTTAAATGTTTTTACCAGTAGAGTGAATTCTCAAGTACGACTAGCACAAGATTAGGCCATTTAGATGGTAAACTTCAAGTAACTGCTTCTCAGCCTGGGGTCTTGGAGACACCTGTGGGCTGCGAAATGTCAGGAAATAATTTACTGGAAATTGGAGAGCAATGTCTTGGCACATGTGTCCTGATTCTCTTAGTAGGGGAGAGCACTGAAGTTCCCTAGGAGCTAATAACTGTTTCTGGATCAGAGAGTTAAGTAGTTCTTTCTGACACAGCATTGAAAATAAAAGGATTTGGCAGAAAAAGAGCCCATTGGGTAATAAGAACTTCCCTGTAAGTCTGCAGTCTGCCTTACAGGGTGTCCTGGGTTCAGCTGTAGCAGTCATTTTTCTCCTTATAGATGGGCTCGTGATCAAGGGGTGGACTTAACAATGGACACTTTTACCCAGGTTATTCATGAATGTGAAGCATGTGCTGCAATTAAGCAAGCCAAACAGTTAAGGCCTCTCTGGTATGGAGGATGATGGCTGAAGTACAAGTATGGGGAGGCCTGGCAGATTGACTATATCACACTCCCACTGACCCGCTAAGGCAAACGCCATGTGCTTACCATGGTGGAAGCAACCACCGGATGACTGGAAACATACGCTGTGCCCCACGCCACTGCCCAGAACACTATCCTGGGCCTTGAGAATCAAGTCTTCTGGCGACACGGCACCCCAGAGAGAATTGAGTCAGACAATGGGACTCATTTCCAGAACAACCTCATAGACACTTGGGACAAAGAGCATGTCATTGAGTGGGTATATCACATCCCCTACCATGCACCAGCCTCTGGGAAAATCGAACGGTACAATGGGCTGTTAAAAACTACACTGAGATCAATGGGTCGTGGGACTTTCAAACACTGGGATACACATTTAGCAAAACCACCTGGTTGGTCAACACTAGGGGATCTGCCAACAGGGCTGGCCCAGCCCAATCAGAACTCTTACGTCCTGTAGAGGGGGATAAAGTTCCTATGGTGCACATAAAGAATTGGTTGGGGAAGACAGTCTGGGTTATTCCTGCTTCAGGTAAAGGCAAACCCACTTGTGGGGTTGCTTTTGCTCAGGGACCTGGATATACTTGGTGGGTAATACGGCAAGTCCGATGTGTACCTCAAGGGGCTTTAATTTTGGGGGAAAACAGCCAATGAACTCAATTGTATGCTGTTGCCTGCTATATAACACTTCCATAGCCCATCAGCTAGATGCCCATCTCTACCACTCTGGGCTTTGAAAAGAAGATATGTGCTGTCATGATCATCAGAAGAGAATCAAGTCATGGAATGCTGGCAGCAGCAGCAGAACTGTCCTCAGGTCACCATCGACTGACCCTGACTTCCTGCCGATCATCACCCCAACCAAGAATGATCTTTGATGAAACCAGAGGAGCTCAGCAGTGAACAAACGAGTTCAGCGGTGTTGTCAGCAGGCAACAGTCCAACACTACACACTGTCTTTTATGCCCTGAAAGACTGCTACAAGAGACGGAGCCTGACATCATGGACTGGATGAATTCAGCAACTTTATAGGGATGGACTGAGGAACGATATCTCTCTCTTTGTGTGTGTGTATATAAATATGAGACAAAAAGTGAGGGTATATTGAAGAATGTGGGATCTGAGCATGACATGAATGGTATGGAATAAGGGGTGGATACTGTCCTGGGTTCATCTACAGCAGTCATTTTTCTCCTTCTTAGTAGCTGGTGCAGTGCTGTGTTTTTGACTTTCAGCCTGGGAACAACACTGATAACACTGATGTTTTTAGTTGTTGCTCAGTAATGTTTACTCTGACCAAGGACTTTCTCACTCTCATGCTCTGCCAGGTGTCGTGGCTTGAGCCCAGCCGGCAACTCGGAACCACGCAGCCGCTCGCTCACTCCCTCCCTTCTTCCTCCCCCCCCCTCCCGGAGGGATGGGGAGGAGAATCGGAAGAATGTAACTCCCATGGGTTGAGATAAGAACAGTCCACTAACTAAGGTATAATTCAAAACCACTACTGCTACCACCAATGATAATAACGATTAGTGAAATAACAAGGGGAGAGGATACAATTGATCACCACCTGCCGACCGATACCCAGCCCGACCCGAGCAGTGATCTGGGCCTTCCGGGTAACTCCTCCCGGTTTATATACTGGCCATGACGTGCTGTGGTATGGAATACCCCTTTGGCCAGTTTGGGTCAGGTGTCCTGTCTCTGTTTCCTCCCGGCTTCCCCTCCTCCCTGGCAAAGCATGAGACTGAGAAAGTCCTTGGTCGGAGTAAACATTACTTAGCAACAACTAAAAACATTGGTGTTATCAGCGTTATTCCAGGCTGAAAGTTAAAAACCACAGCACTGCACCAGCTACTAAGAAGGAGAAAAATGACTGCTATAGCTGAACCCAGGACACCAGGGAGGAGGGGAAGCCAGGAGGAAGCAGAGACAAGACACTTGACCCAAACTAGCCAAAGGGGTATTCCATACCACAGCACGTCATGCCCAGTATAAAAACTGGGATGTGTTACCCAGAAGGCCCAGATCGGTGCTTGGGTCGGGCTGGGTATCTGTCGGCGGGTGGTGAGAAGTTGTATTGTGCATCACTTGTGTTTATTTTTTTCTTTTCCTTTTCCCCTTTTAATTTTATATTCTCTCCCCTGGTTATTTATTTCCCCTATTGTTATTATTATTGGTGGTAATAGTGGTAGTTTTTATTGTACCTTAGTTGCTGGACTACTCTTATCTCAACCTGTGGGATTTACATTCTTTTGTTTCTCCTCCCCATCCCTCCAGGAACGTGGTGGGAAGAATCAGGGGAGTGAGCGAGTTGCTGCGTGTTTCTGAGTTACTGGTTGGGATTAAACCATGACACAGGGTCTTGGGTGTCTTCCATAGTCCTAGTTCATATCAAGCTAGGGTTCCCTTTTCACACAGAAAGCAACAATCTTTGTGTTTCCTTCCTGCCCTTCTCACCGAGGACAGTATCTTCTTGGCTTTTCTTGCGTATTTGTTGATCACATGCACACACGTACATGTGTCTACCTTTCAAAGAAAATAAGAGTAATTTAGAGTATAATATTTGTCCTCCTACCTCAGTCTGCTGTGCATAATGGAGTCACACTTTCACCACTATCCAGTGTGGATTTTTTAAAATTTAATTTAATCTATTGTTTTCTTTATGATAATTAATTTCTGGAGATGATGCAGCTAGTTTAGTGAGAAAATAGGATTTTATTCCGCTCCACACATCAACAACAAAATTGTTATGTAAGTACAATTACAAAATAGTTTAGCCTTTCTTGGCCATCAAATACCCACAAGTCTTATTCACCATATGGGAAATTATATAAGAACTTCTGAAAATGAGGGCTTTCATTAATGTTGGGTGTGTTAATCAAACCACTAATAAAAACATAGCTTGACTTTTAAATTCTAGGTCAGGTTTCCTATACCTCTTCTCTTATTCATATGCTATTTGAACGTATTTGACACAGTGACAGTGAGAAACAAGGAATTATTGATTGGTGATTTTTAGTGTCAGTTTTAGAGGAAAAAGCAATCCAACACTGGGAATAAAACCAGCAAGGCCTAGTGGGCATTCAGTTTTACTTCCAGATGTTTGCTATATATAGACACAGTAGGTAATAGTGGAGCTCAGCAAGTTGAAACCAGTCACCAAAAAAATAGTGTAAAGGATTAATTCATGTAGCTCTGCATGCATTCTTCCATTATAACCAGTAAGAAATGACTAAAATTGTTGTAGGAGTCCTGATGATACTGTGTTTGAGAGGTCTGAAACTAAGTGTCAAATAACTGTTATGACTATTCAAATTAAATGTTTGTAATAATAACTGATATGTTTACAATTTTAAGTATCTTATTTAAAACTGATCAGCTGCCAGTTGAAGGAACAGTTTGGACAAATTGATTAAATGTTTAACCATGTAGACTTAAGTGACTTCCATGAACTCTGCTTCTGCTTTGGAGCTGAATTGTGTACAAAACAGGATAGTTTACAGTAGGTCTGATCAGCTTTCCATAGGAGCATAAATGTACTAATTCCTGTATAGCCAATTAAACTATTTTCCAAATCACGCATTTATTCAAAGTTTTTTTATGAAATGAGATGACTCATTAGATTTTTGTTACTCCTAAATCTTCTCTTCACAGTTAGTGTCAGTATCCATTAGACATGATTGCTAAAAGAATAGAATAGACCGTTTCAGTTGGAAGGGACATACAGCAATCATTAGTCCAACTGCCTGACCACTTCAGGGCTGACCAAGTTAAAACATGTTATTAAGGGCATTTTCCAAATGCCTCTTAAGCACTGACTGGTTTGTGGCATCAACTGCCTCTCTAGGAAGCCTGTTCCAGTGTTTGATCACCCTCTCAGTCAAGAAATGCTTCCTAATGTCCAATGCAAACTTTTCCTGGAACAGCTTTGAACCATTCCTATGTGTCCTATGACTGAATTCCATTGAAAAGAGCTCAGGGTCTCCCTCTCCACTTCCCCTGTTCAGGAAGCTGTAGAGAGCAGTGAGGTCACTCCTCAGCCTCTTTTTCTCCAAATTAGACAAACTCGGAGTCCTTAGCTGTTCCTCATAGGACATTGCTTCCAGCCGTCTCTCCAGTTTTGTTGCCCTCCTCTAGATGCATTCAAGGACCTTCACATCCTTCTTAAATTGTGGGGCCCAGAACTGCACATAGTACTCAAGGTGAGGCTGCACCAACATGGAATGCAGCAGAATAATCATCTTTCTGACTGGCTGGTTATACTGCATTTAATGTACCCCAGGATGCAGTTTGCCCTCTTGGCTGTCAGGGCACACTGCTGACTCCTATTGAGCCTGCTGTCGACCAACACCCCCAGGTCCCTAAAGACTAGCTAGTTTCCTAAGTAAATGAAAAACTATCAGAATTTCATGGAACCAGCTGTGGTGATTCATCCAAAGAAGCTCTGCACTAATTAGCAGGTAAAAGTATAAGCAAAAATTTTCCATTTAAAAGAGATAGACAAAATGCACAATGACATGACCGATAACCTGGGAAACTGAGTCATAAAATATACCATGAATACTTTAATTATTTTAAAGTTACCATTTATTTATGTTTATGCAACTTGAGAGACATAATTATTCAAGGAAGTCTGCTATAACTGGATAAAAACTGTAATGCATGGACAAAATGCATGATATTCTTTAAATGAAGTATTTTCCATGAGCTTGACTTTGAGACTTGTAGTAATTATATATCTTATAACATTTGAAGAGGTGAGATAAGATAGGGGAAGAGAATATTACATTATACAAATGATACCTGAAAAAAAGTGAACAGTTATTCTAAAATGGTAGCAGATAAATATAACAGTGATGCAACAATTATCTTGCACAATTCCTTGCCAAGTGCTACTCTCCCCCTCCAGTGGAACCCATCTTAATGTCTTCCAGATGAAATTGTGAGGATAATTTGCCTACAGTATCCTCAAAAATTAGCTCTGGTCCAGCTACATTATCTTTGAAAACTTGTCCTGTGAGTAAATAACTTACCAACAGCAGTGGAACAGTACTGATCATTTCTAAAGTTCTAAAACATTTCAGAAAGTAGTCCATGTCAATCCAGAGGGCACCTTCTAGTCTGAAACCACAAAGGCAGTTTTTATTTTTTTCTATAAGGCATTTGGATTAAGCAAAATCTGTGGCTAAAGGTGTGAGATCAGTTCTGCTGCTGAGAAGAATCTCAGTGTTATGGTCTTGCTGGATAAGATGACTGCTGGGGTCAAAATCTCACATCCCTGTGTGTTCTCCCTTCTCTCACCCCAATGCTTTTCTATTAGGTTCTTGTATTTGTCTATAAGGTATAAGATGCTTTGTACTTCTTTTCTGATTAATTCTGCTTCATAGTAAGTCTTCTCAAGTGCATCACTTCAGTTGGATCTACTAGAAGTTATTGAAGTACTATTGACTTCTGTCAGTGACACAAAAGTTCTTGTGAGAAAAGAGTGCTTGTGAGAAAAAAAAGTTATCAGTTCTTGTGAGAAAAGGAATGGCTTTGTCATAGAATCATAACAGAGTTACCTGGGTTGGAGCCCCACAGGTCATCAAGGCCAACTTTCCACTTTAAGAAGAATGATTATCAGCCTACTGTTAGATAAGGTCAAGAGCTTTGTCTAGCAAAGGTTTAGAAACGCAGATTCCACTACCTGAAAGGGCAACCAAGCCGAAGGCTGCTCTACCCTCCACTACCCTCCTGCACTACCCACTACCCAAACCCTTTGTTTGGGTTGGCTTGGTTTTTGTTTCAATTTGTGTGGGTTTTGTTGTTTTGGTGTTTTTTGTTTGTTTTGTTTAGTCTTTCCAAATAATCTGCACCTCCCAAGCCTGAGTTTCTGTTTTTCTGAGTTTCTGACGTGACCAAGAAGAGTTTGGGTCCATAATCCATCAGTCTATTGCAGTATTATATAACTAAAGCTGTATTTACAGTTCAGTGGAAGCCATATTAAGTGGTGGTTTATATACCTGAGGATCTGGCCTACCCCTTTTTCCCCTTTTACCAACCAACATTATTACTTTGTTTCATGCTTTCTTTTGATCTGCATTTTTTCTGTGGTATCTTCTTTGATGAACTTCAACCACAAAGAATAACTACTATAAACATTTTTAAAGATGTTTACATTTGCACACATCTGAAATAGCTTTGAAAAGCCAAGTCTTTCAAAGTTCAGAGATGTTGTAATTGAACGTCCATGCATAAATTACTTATTTTGTCTCCCCACTTGAGATAGCTAGACCCTATTCTCTTTCAGAGCACTTGACATTTTGTTGCCCTTGGCATTTTAAGCCAGTTTCATTTTATCTCATTCAACACCTAGTTCAGTTTAATGTCATTTGTATATTAGGGAAACAGAGACTGAGTGCAGCTCAGAAAAGTTTGATTTCCATGACTTGGAGAGCATCATATAGGAAATCTCTTTTTAAAGGCAAGAAGATGATCCCATTCTTGTAGCTAAACTTAGATGTTTGACACATAACATAATCCTTTTTTTTGTTACCTCTTTTGATACAGACCTTCCAGATTCTGAAGTGTAAGAAAAGAGTTAACATCCCGGTTAACTTTATAACTCAAATGCATTTGTGGAGTGTCAACTATCAGAATCAATGAAAGAGCCTCTCCTGCTTTTCCACCTGCAGAGTTTTATATTCCTGCCCTTTGTACTAATCAAATCTTAATCCTAGATTGCTAAAACTTTTGCTCTCTGCATTTGTGACCTCACTGTCAGTGGACCTTTCATCAGAGGGCAACAGCATGTATTATCTTTCAAACAACAGAACAATAGGGAATCTAAAAATTCACATTCAAGTTCTGAAGAGCAACCCCTGATCCTGTACAAGTAGTCTGTGGCCCCGGAAGGCTTAGATCACTGCTTGGGCCGGGCTGGGTATCAGTCAGCAGGTTGTGAGCAATTGTATTGTGCATCACTTGTGCTCATTGCTTTCTATTCCTTTTCCTCTTTTATATTCTCTCCCCTGGTTATTTCCTTATCATTATTATTGGTGGTAGTAGAAGTGGTTTTGTATTATACCTTAGTTACTGGACTGTTCTTATCTCAACCCATGGGATTTACATTCTTTCAATTCTCCTCCCCAACCCTCCGGGAGCAGGGTGGGAAGAATCAGGGGAGTGAGCAAGCATCTGCATGGTTCTAAGTTACCGGTTGGGATTAAACCATGACACAGGGTGCTTTTGCCACTTCTTCCCAGTTAGGCTGATTTCAGCCTCCAGTACAGTCAACTCTTGGGATCCTCCTGTCACTCAAGAAATACGAATAGGCTCCACCCCCTGATACTTTGATGGCATCAGGGTACACTGTGCACCAGTATCTACTAGAGCCTTATACTCCTGGGGGACTGATGTGCCAGGCCATCTGATCCACACAGTCCAATAAACCTGATTGTCCCTCTCCTCCACCTGGATGGAGGCAGGGCCCCTCTAATAGGGATCATAAGATTCTCCTCTTATGTCTTGTAGAAAGGGATTAGTATTCCTTATCATAGGAGCTGGAGTAAAATCAGCTCTTCCACTCCATCTGGGAAGCTGCTAACTGAAGACTGGAGCAGCAACTTTCTTGGGAGGATCATCCTTGACTGTTCTCCTCTTCGATTAACACACCCATTCCTCCAGAACCGAGGTAGGTTTTCCATCCCACTTTCTCATGTCTTCTCCGTGATCCCACAGGTAAACCATAGGGTGGCCTGTGGCATGTCCCTCCTATATTTTCTTTCTCGAGCAGTAGGGCGCCTTCTGTTAATAGCTGAGACATGGGTTGGTATGCGTGGGGAGCTGAACAGATCGGATAAAGCGTCTCTCAATTGTTTGAACTCCTGGGACAGTTTTTCCACAGCTGAAATGATGGAAGGGGTGAGATTGTCTTTGAACTGTCAGAGTTGACGAGTCACTTCATCCACTGTTGGTGGTGCTACATCATTCCAGGTCATTGATGCCAATGAGTGAGCATATGATGATGGTACACTCCGTGTAAGTTTCTGCCACATTGGTCATGTACATTCAACTTCATCTGGATCTATGGATGCATTCCCTGCATCCAGACTACAATAGATCATCTCTAGAATGGCTGATTCCCTCAGGGACTGGATGCCTCTCTCTATCATGGTCCACTTGGCTGAGTGTTGTGTTAAAAGGTAAGACAGTTTGGCAGAAAATAAACCCCCTTGCGTTCCAGCTGGTCCTCAGATATTAGAGGGGCTGGGTGCGGCTAGGCTTAGATTCTGAGTGATGCCCAATTTGCCACTATCAGTCCGGTCGCATTCAATATATTGAATAATCACGATTCCGGATGCACTAATAGTGCACTGCACCTTCAGTCTAATCGTGCTCACGAACTAGCATGGCCACACTGAGGGAGCTGGTCGCGTTCAATGAGAGATTTACGATTAGCTACTTAAACAGTGAAGTTTATTAAAGCAACAGATACAGGTTCTTGTGGATTGCCGGTGATAAATACACTGTCTGCAAAAGCACATGCAAATAATAAGGTATACAACCGCATGACAAAGTTATGAATAATACAGCCTGGCTTTAAAGTATAAAAGTAAAAAGTAACTCTATATAGAGATTCCTAATTTTCCCGGGGAAGCACTGGATACAGTGCAAGTCTTACCCAAAGGCGTCCCTAGGGGGGGAAGAAAGGTCCAGCCCGTCGACCGGTCCCAGGAGTCGAGAGTAGTCAGCTGATGGGGTTTTCCTCGGCTCGTCCACGATGATGTCTTCCCTAAAGCCCCCCACTTTTTGGGTCATTTTTATAGTATTTTTCACTTTCAAGGTGGAGCTTGAGTGACTCTAGTCATACATACCTTTATTGTTATTGGCGTAAATTTTCCTCGCTTCGCTTTTAAAGGTATATGCCACAAAAAATTCAAAGAGCATGCTCAAAGAGGGGTGGTCTCACTTTGGAGGTGGGTGGCATTGGAGGTGGAGGTGTGCTTTCATATTAAAATGCATTATAATGAAGCAAAGTTCACACAAAGGACAGCATTTTGTCAAAAGATGACAGACCGTTGGCTCAGGGCAGCAAGTATGCAGCTTATCAGTTTTAAGTACCACCTAGTTCCCATCTCTGCTGGTGTTGGGACAGAGTTTGGCTGCAGAATCTCCACTCTGCTCCATCCTCCGTCAAGCAATGTTGCCACAGGAACCGCTGTGGAGTGAATTCCAAGCATACCACGTGCAGCTGCATCTTACCCTGAAAGTCCGTATTTCCTTTATGTGTGAGCAATGCTACATTTTTAAATATAAGTTTAATTTCTAAATCATATTCAGTAATTATCCCACAATGCTAAAGTATTCCTGCACATTAAATCATAGTGCCAAAAGTCACAGCTGCATATTCCTCTGTCGTGGTTTGAGCCCAGCCGGTAACTAGGAACCACACAGCTGCTCACTAACTCCCCCCCTTCTTCCTCCACCTGCTCCTGGAGAGATGGGGAGGAGAATGGGAAGAATGTAACTCCCACGGGTTGAGATAAGAGCAGTCCCGCAACTGAGGTAGAATACAAAACCACTACTGCTACCACCAATGATAATAATGATTAGTGAAATAACAAGGGGAGAGGATACAATTGCTCACCACCCGCCAACCGATACCGAGCCCGACCCGAGCAGTGATCTGGGCCTTCCGGGTAACTCCCCCTGGTTTATATACTGGGCATGACGTGCTGTGGTATGGAATACCCCTTTGGCTAGTTTGGGTCAGGTGTCCTGTCTCTGCTTCCTCCCGGCTTCCCCTCCTCCCTGGCAAAGCATGAGACTGAGAAAGTCCTTGGTTGGAATAAACATTACTTAGCAACAACTAAAAACATCAGTGTTATCAGCGTTGTTCCCAGGCTGAAAGTCAAAAAACACAGCACTGCACCATCTACTAAGAAGGAGAAAAATGACTGCTATAGCTGAACACAGGACAGTATCCACCCCTTATTCCATACCATTCACGTCATGCTCAGATCCCACATCTCTCAACAAACCATCGCCCCTGTCCCATATATATACATATATATATACACCCACACACAGAGAAAGATATCATTCCCTAGTCCATGGACCAATCCCTGTAAAATTGCTGAACTCATCCAGTCCATGATGTCAGGCTCCATCTCTTGTAATAGTCTTTCAGGGCAGGAGGGACGGTATGTAGTGTTGGGTTGTTGCCTGCTGATGATACCGCCAAACTCGTCTGGTCACTGCTGAGCTCCTCTGGTTTCCTCAAAATTCATTCTTTGTTGAGGTGATGATCAGAGGGAAGTCAGGGTCAATTGTTGGCGACCTGAAGATATCTAGCTGGTGGGCTATAAAAGTGTTATAGAGCAGGCAACAGCGTACAATTGAGTTCATTGGTTGTTTTCCCCCAAAATCAAATCCCCTTGAGGTACACATCGGACTTCCCCATCTTCCCGCATTACCCACCAAGTCTATCCAGGTCCCTGAGCAAAAGCAACCCCACGAGTGGGTTTGCCTTTACCTGAAGCAGGAATAACCCAGACTGTCTTCCCCAAACAATTCTTTCTGTGCACCACAGGAAATTTATCCCCCTCTATAGTACATAAAAGTTCTGATTGGGCTGTGCCAGCCCTGTTGGCAGATCCCCTAGTGTTGACCAACCAGGTGGCTTTTGCCAAATGTGTATCCCAGTGTTTGAAAGTCCCACCACCCCTTGCTCTCAGTGTAGTTTTTAACAGCCCATTGTACCATTCGACTTTCCCAGAGGCTGGTGCATGGTAGGGGATGTGATATACCCACTCAATGCCATGCTCTTTGGCCCAAGTGTCTATGAGGTTGTTCCGGAAATGAGTCCCATTGTCTGACTCATTTCTCTCTGGGGTGCCATGTCACCACAAAACTTGTTTCTCAAGGCCCAGGAGAGTGTTCCGGGCAGTGGCGTGGGACACAGCATATGTTTCCAGCCAGCCGGTGGTTGATTCCACCATGGTAAGCACATGGCGCTTGCCTTGGCAGGTTGGTGGGAGTGTGATATAGTCAATCTGCCAGGCCTCCCCATACTTGTACTTCAGCCATCATCCTCCATACCAGAGAGGCTTTAACCATTTGGCTTGCTTAATTGCAGCACATGTTTCACATTCATGAATAACCTGGGCAATAGAGTCCATCGTTAAGCCCACCCCTCGATCACGAGCCCATCTATATGTTGCATCTCTGCCTTGATGGCCTGAGGTGTCATGGGCCCACCGGGCTTAAAATAATTCACCCTTATTTTGCCAATCTAAGTCCATCTGAGCCACTTCAATCTTAGCAGCTTCATCCACTTGCTGGTTATTCTGGTGTTCCTCAGTGGCCCGACTCTTGGGTACATGAGCATCTAGTGGCGTACCTTCACCACCAGGTTCTGCACCCGAGCAGCGATATCTTGCCACAATGCAGCAGCCCAGATGGGTTTACTTCTGCATGGCCAGTTGCTCTGCTTCCATTGCTGCAACCACCCCCACAGGGCATTTGCCACCATCCATGAGTCAGTATAGAGATAAAGTACTGGCCATTTTTCTCGTTCAGCAATGTCCAAGGCCAGCTGGATGGCTTTCACCTCTGCAAACTGACTCCATTCACCCTCTCCTTCAGCAGTTTCTGCAACTTGTCCCAGGGGACTCCACACAGCTGCCTTCCATCTCCGATGCTTTCCCACAATATGGCAGGACCCATCAGTAAACAAGGCATATTGCTTTTCACTCTCTGACAGTTCATTATATGGTGGGGCCTCTTCAGCACGCGTCACCTCCTCTTCTGGTGACATCCCAAAATCTTTGCCCTCTGGCCAGTCCATGATGACTTCTAGAATTCCTGGACGACTGGGATTTCCTATTCGAGCTCGTTGTGTAATTAGTGCGGCCCACTTACTCCATGTAGCATCAGTTGCATGATGTGTAGAGGAGACCCTGCCTTTGAACATCCAGCCCAGCACAGGCAACCAGGGTGCCAGGAGGAGCTGTGCTTCAGTTCCAATCACTTCTGAAGCAGCTCAAACCCCTTCATAGGCTGCCAGTATCTCTTTTTCAGTGGGAGTATAGCTGGCCTCGGATCCTTTATATCCCCGACTCCAAAAGCCGAGGGGTCAACCTCGAGTCTCCCCTGGAGCTTTCTGCCAGAGGCTCCAGGTAGGACCATTCTCCCCGGCTGCGGTGTAGAGCACATTTTCACATCTGGCCCGGCCCGGACTGGTCCAAGGGCTACTGCATGAACTATTTCTCGTTTATTTTGTGCAAAGGCTTGTTGTTGCTCAGGGCCCCATTTGGAATCATTCTTCTTCCGGGTCACGTGGTAGAGAGGGCTTACAATCAGACTGTAATTTGGGATGTGCATTCTCCAGAACCCCACAACACCTAAGAAAGCTTGTGTTTCTTTCTTGTTAGTTGGTGGAGACATGGCTGTTATCTTGTTGATCACGTCTGTGGGGATCTGGCGACGTCCATCTTGCCATTTTATTCCCAAAAATTGAATCTCCTGTGCAGGTCCCTTGACCTTACTCCGTTTTATGGCAAAACCGGCCTTCAGCAGGATTTGGATTATCTTCCTCCCTTTCCCAAAAACTTCTTCCTCTGTATCACCCCACACGATGATCTCATCAATGTATTGCAGGTGTTCTGGAGCTTGCCCCTGTTCCAGTGCAGTCTGGATCAATCCATGGCAGATGGTAGGGCTGTGTTTCCACCCCTGGGGCAGTCAGTTCCAAGTGTACTGGACACCCCTCCAAGTCAAAGCAAATTGTGGCCTGCATTCTGCTGCCAAAGGGATTGAGAAAAATGCATTGGCAATGTCAATTGTGGCATACCACTTGGCTGCCTTTGACTCCAGTTCATATTGAAGTTCTAACATGTCCAGTACGGCAGCACTCAATGGTGGTGTGACTTCGTTCAGGCCACGATAGTCTACTGTTAATCTCCACTCTCCATTAGACTTTTGCACTGGCCATATGGGGCTATTAAAGGGTGAGCGGGTCCTGCTGATCACTCCTTGGCTCTCCAGTCTGCGGATCAGCTTATGGATGGGAATCAAGGAGTCTCGGTTGGTGCGATATTGCCGCCGGTGCACTGTTGTGATCGCAATTGGCACTTGTTGTTCTTCGACCTTCAGCAACCCCACAACAGAAGGATCCTCTGAGAGACCGGGCAAGGTGGACAGCTGCTTAATTTCCTCTGTCTCCAAGGCAGCGATACCAAAAGCCCATCTATACCCTTTTGGGTCTTTGAAGTACCCTCTCCTGAGATAGTCTATGCCAAGGATGCATGGAGCCCCTGGACCAGTTACAATGGGGTGCTTTTGCCACTTCCTCCCAGTCAGGCTGACTTCAGCTTCCAGCATAGTTAATGCTTGGGATCCTCCTGTCACTCCAGAAATATAAATGGGTTTCACCCCTTGATACCTTGATGGCATCAGAGTACACTGTGCACCGGTATCTACTAGAGCCTTATACTTCTGTGGGACTGATGTGCCAGGCCATCTGATCCACACAGTCCAGTAAACCCGATTATCCCTCTCCTCCACCTGGCTGGAGGCAGGGCCCCTCTAATAGGGATCATAAAATTCTCCACTTCTGTCTTGTAGAAAGGGATTAGTATTCCTTATCACAGGAGCGGGAATAATATCAGCTCTTTCACTCCATCTGGGAAACTGCTCACCAGAGACTGGAGCAGCAGCTTCCCTGGGAGGATCATCCTTGACCATCGTTCTCCTCTTCAGTTCACGCACCCGTTGCTCCAGAGCTGAGGTAGGTTTTCCATCCCACTTTCTCATGTCTTCTCCGTGATCCCGCAGGTAAAACCATAGGGTGGCCCGTGGCGTGTACCTCCTATATTTTCTTTCTCGAGCAGTAGGGCGCCTTCTGTTAATAGCTGAGACATGGGTTGGTACGTGTGGGGAGCTGGATAGATCGGGTAAATCCTCTCTCAATTATTTGAATTCCTGGGACAGTTTTTCCACAGCTGAAATGAGGCAGGGGTGAGATTGTCTTTGAACTCTCGGAGTTGACGAATCAGGCAATCCACTGTTGGTGATATTCCGTCATTCCAGGTCATTGATGCCAATGTGTGGGCATATGATGATGGCGCACTCCGTGTAAGTTTCCGCCACATGGGTTGTGTACATTCGACTTCATCTGGATCTACGGATGTGTTCCTGGCATCCGGCCTAGGATAGATCATCCCTATAATGGCTGATTCCCTCAGGGACTGGATGCCTTTCTCTATCATGGTCCAGTTGGCTGAGCGACTCGTAATATCATCTTTGTAGGGAAACCTTGCCTTAATAGCTGCCAGGAGCCGCCTCCAAAGGCTGAGGGCTCTCTTCTCCCTTGCAATCGCTTTGTCAATTCCTCCTTCCCTAGCAAGTGATCCCAGCTGCTTGGCTTCCCTACCTTCTAGTTCGTGACCGTCGGCCCCATTGTCCCAGCATCGGAGCAACCAGGTGACAATGTGCTCCCCTGGAAGACGGGTGAAATCTTTTCGCATATTCTGCAGCTCGGTTGAGGTCCAGGGTCGAGAAGTGACCTCTTCTTCTTCTTCCTCTTCCTCTGATCCACATAGTAGTAACTCTTGTTCAGATGCTGTTGCATGTAGTAATGGCATTGGGTCTTCATCTTTCTTCGCTTCGCGGGTTGCTCTTTGTGCCTCTCGTCTGCTTTTGCTTACAGGGGCAACAGACATTGTCACAAACTGGCCATTTGGTTTAGCTGCAGTGTTTGTCACTGTGGTTGGAGTGGCTGCAGTGTCTGCCACTAGGATTGGAGTGGTTGGAAAGTCTATTTCTGGGGTTGGTGCAGCTGTTGTGCTTCGGAGTTGAGCAACACCAACAGCTGCATTGTCTGTTGCTGTCGGGGTTTGAGTAGCTACTGTACTTGTCACTGGGGTTGGTGTAGCTGCGGTGCTTGGAGTAGCTGTGTTGTCTGTTGCTGTCGGGGTTTGAGAAGCTACTGTGCTTGTCACTGGGGTTGGTGTGGCTGCGGTGCTTGGAGTAGCCACATTGTCTGTTGCTGTCGGGGTTTGAGTAGCTGTTGTGCTTGTCACTGGGGTTGGTGTAGCTGCTGTATATGAAGTTGGAGTAGTTGCGTTGCCTGTTGTGGTCAGGGTTTGAGTAGCTGTTGTGCTTGTCACTGGGGTTGATGTAGCTGCTGTACTTGGAGTGGCTGTGTTCCCTGTTGTAGTCAGGGTCTGAGTAGCTGCTGTGCTTGTAGTTGGCATAGCTGCGTTGTCTGTTGCTTTGCCATCAGATCCAGAGACATTTTATTCCCTTTGAAGGTGCTGGATAGTGTTGAGCAGGGCTCTGTAGGCGTAGGCCAAGCCCCAGCACGTTGCCATGATTTGTCCCTCTCTGGTATAACCAGGACGACAGCACACCTCGTTTAAGTGTTTTACTAGTTTTTCCGGATGTTGCACTTGTTCAGTGGTGAAGTTCCAAAGCACTGGAGGGGCCCACTGTCCTAGATACTTGCCCATACTATCCCACACACCCTGCCACTCATGACTCTGCAGCCTCAGGGAAAATCTCTTGGTGGTCCTCCTGTATCGTCGTCTAACCCTAGACCAGATTCGAACCTGATACTTCTTAACATTCGAGATTAAACGAATTAGAATGTTCCCAGGACGGGATGGCCATGGGTAAAACACACTCCGTATGTTTGCCAACATGCTGATCCCCAGCACAATCAGCAGGCAGGTCTCAAGGGTATTCAAAGGCCATCTAAAACCTTCAGAACTCTCAACTGCTGTTGCAAATAGGCTGGTGGGGGAACGGGGGGTGAAAGAGAATGCCTCCTTCATAAGTTGACCCCCTGTGGAGAAAAAAAAGATATGTAATTGCTAAAATATTTCATTATATACCTCCCAATGTACAGAGGTGATGGCCACGCTGGAAGCACAAACCAGACCAGTTTCATGATCAATGAGTCTATTGTATTACAAGTCATTACCATGAAGTACAGTGAAACAAGAACCTTAGCCCAGGCCCCCCAGCCAATAAACGCTAAAACAGCAAATAGTGGCTGTAAGTAAGGTACAACATGCTGAAACTCTGAGATCAAGCGCAACAAGTCTGAGAGCCAAATAATCACCATTGTGACGAGTAGTAACAATGAATGCTTATCACAAATATGATTAGACACACTCTGGTCATTTCTGTCGTTATCTCAACCCTTCGTGCCTCACGTTGGGCGCCAAAAAGAACTGTCGTGGTTTGAGCCCAGCTGGTAACTCAGAACCACACAGCCACTCGCTCACTACCCCCCTTCTTCCTCCCCCCGCTCCCGGAGGGATGGGGAGGAGAATCGGAAGAATGTAACTCCCACGGGTTGAGATAAGAGCAGTCCCGCAACTAAGGTCTAATACAAAACCACTACTGCTACCACCAATGATAATAATGATTAGTGAAATAACAAGGGGAGAGGATACAATCGCTCACCACCCACCGACCGATACCCAGCCCGACCCGAGCAGTGATCTGGGCCTTCCGGGTAACTCCCCCCGGTTTGTATACTGGGCATGACGTGCTGTGGTATGGAATACCCCCTTTGGCTAGTTTGGGTCAGGTGTCCTGTCTCTGCTTCCTCCCAGCTTCCCCTCCTCCCTGGCAAAGCATGAGACTGAGAAAGTCCTTGGTTGGAATAAACATTACTTAGCAACAACTAAAAACATCAGTGTTATCAGCGTTGTTCCCAGGCTGAAAGTTAAAAAACACAGCACTGCACCAGCTACTAAGAAGGAGAAAAATGACTGCTATAGCTGAACCCAGGACACACAGGTTGAGATAAGAGCAGTCCCGCAACTAAGGTATAATACAAAACCACTACTGCTACCACCAATAATAATAATAATAAGGGAAATAACAAGGGGAGAAATTACAATTGCTCACCACCCGCCGACCAATACCCAGCCCGACCCGAGCAGCGATCCGGGCCTTCTGGGTAACTCTCCCCAGTTTATATACTGGGCATGACGTGCCATTGTATGGAATCCTCCTTTGGCTAGTTTGGGTCAGGTGTCCTGTCACCGGAACTGTACACAATACTCCAAGTGAGATCTCACAAGAGCAGAGTAGAGGGGCAGGATCACCTCCTTCAACCTGCTGGTCATGCTTCTTTTGATGCAGCACAGGATACAGTTGGCTTTCTGGGCTGAGAGCACACACTGCCAGCTCATGTTAACCAACACCCCAAGTCCTTTTCTGCAGGGCTGCTCTGAATCTCTTCTCCGCCCAACCTGTAGCTGTGGCTGGGATTGCCCCAACCCAGGTGTAGGACCTTGCACTTTCCGTTGTTGAACTTCATAAGGTTGGCATCGGCCCACCTCACAAGCATGTCAAGGTCCCTCTGGATGGCATCCCTTCCCTCCAGTGTATCAACTGAACTACACAGCTTGGTGTCATCAGCAAACTTGCTGAGGGCGCACTCTATCCCACTGTCCATGTCACCGACAAAGATGTTGAACAAGACAGGTCCCAACACCGATTCCTGAGTGACACCACTCATTACTGTTTTCCAACTGGACATTGAGACATCGACCACAACTCTTTACGTGTGGCCATCGAGCCAGTTCTTTATCCACTAAGTGGTCCATCTATCAAATTGACATCTGTCCAATTTAGAGACAAGGATGTCGTGCGGGACAGTGTCGAACGCTTTGCACAAGCTCTGCCCCTGTCCATCAGTTCCGTAGCCCCATCATAGAAGGCCACCAAATTGGTCAGGCAGGATTTCCCCTTAGTGAAACCATGTTGGCTGTCACCAACCACCTCATTGGTTTTCATGTGCCTTAGCATGCCTTCCAGGAGAATCTGCTCCAAGATTTTGCCAGGCACAGAGGTGAGGCTGACTGGTCTGTAGTTCCCCAGGTCTTCCACCTTCCCCTTCTTGAAAATGGGGGTTATATTACCCTTCTTCCAGTCATCAGGAACTTCACCTGACTGCCATGATTTGGAGTTACTTAAAATGAAATTACTTGATCCATAGCAATGTAAGAGTGATGGCAAATTAGAGTTTGGCTTAAAAATTGAAGGATTGAATAAGCTTCAAGGATATTGGAGAGATCGGATAGGTGAAAAGAAATAAAGATTCTGGTCAAGAATTGTCAAACTTTGAAATGCATGTTTTATTCAAGATTTTTTTCATTTAAAAACTCCCACTTATTGCAAATGCTTTTCTTACAGGAAAAGATGGCAATGTTTTCCATGGACACTTGTGAAGCTTAGTGTAACTAGGGTAAGTAAAAGTAGATATCACAAAACTGCTTTTCTCAACAATGAGATAAGTTTCTTCCTGAGGATGCTGTACAGTGCAATAATGTAGCATACAGAAGGTGTCATGGAGAAAACACCTGTAGGCTTTGGGGGTGGAGGGTGTTGTTGTTTATTTTCACTCTAAACTGTAATATATGTTTCTTAAATGATACTGTAGAATGATGTAGAAGCCAGGACTTGTTAAATAATATCAAACAACCTTTGCTAAAATTGTCAGTTCTTTCCTCTACATTTAGAGTAGATAATTGCTGTGATACATGATTCATCATGCATAGTCTCCTTCATTATGCAAACACAAATAAACTCAGATAGATATGGTAAAAACTGAGATTAGTCTTTATGCCTTTTATTCTGAATATAAATATCTTTACATCAATGACATTGAGGAATCCCAAAGAAGTAATACAAATAATGACAAACAGATATGATTAGCACATTATGAATCATGCATAATTAAAAGATTCCATTTTTCTTCAAGAACAATGTGACATGAGTGACCTCTCATGCTTTCAAATAGTGTAAAAAGCTTCCACAAAACAAAAAAAAAGGCCTTTTAATTATTGTGCATTATTTAAATTGACATGACTCTTAAAGATAGATCTGGTATTGGTGCTGCTTTTTATAGTTGCCAGCTTTTGCATGAAAGTTCTGTTTTCAGTTGCTTTATAACTCTACAAACCTGCAAAGCACTAGCCAATATTTTTGCATTAAAATTCTTCTAGAAGACAAATCCCTGCAATCTGAAACTCCCTTCACATTCGACAATTGACAACATGGTGAAGTAATTTCTAAAGAGAAAATTGTTATGGGATGTTTTGTTTTATTGTGGCAAAGAAAGTGACAATTTTTTTCTTTAAAAAGTGCCAAATGTTTTAAAACTGGCACATGATCTTTGATTGGTAAGTACCCTTTGGGGTGAAAGTGCTCACTGTTGGCAGAGTTGCCTGGCTTTGGAAAATTGCATATTATTCACATTGCCATTGGGTCAAGCTGGATTATTTTTAGGGCCCCAGAGATATCAACACAAAAAGACCTGTTCTCACTCCAAACTTGTTTAGAAACTGAGATGAAACCAAGACTTTTGAGTCTACTTCCCTGTCTCTGAAACCCATTGGCTAGTCATTATAGAAAATGACAGTTCACTGTTGCTGTCAGTTAATTGCAGTTATGTGCAGGAGAGTTGTAAGTAGTAAAGGCTTGATTTTTAGCACGTTGTATGTCACTGGTGAGACTTATGGTAGAGTATCACATGTTTAGCTTGGGCCTTCATTTTTTTCAAAACATTAAAGAAATGGAGATCATACAGAAAAGAGCTATGGAAATTATTTGAGGAGAAAAGATTTTATTGAGAGACATAAAGCTCCATCTGTTTGGGTAAGTAAAGCAAATACTCACTCGTCATGGTGAAGGTCTCAAAAACTGACCTCCAGTCCAGTGAATTATGAACAACTACTTGGGAAGTGGACTTCTCCAAGACAGATAGATGATATGGCTGATTACAGTAGCAAAAATTTATCCCTCTGGAAACCAAAACGATCTTAATCTTCCTGCATTCAGATGATGCTATTACAGCATTTGCTCTATTTTGCTTTCTTGGTAAAGAAAATAGAGCTGTTCATATTCAGAAGCTGTTTTCCTTTACAGAGATTTTCTGCCTTAGTATATGGGCTTCCTCACCATATGAAGGGAGATATATTCGAAGATTGTGGTTTATTTTTGTAACTGAAAACTTGGACGAAACTACAGTAAGCAGTGCAAAAAATGTATTTTCACTTTCTAGCTTGATCCACAATTACATTTATAATGATTAATATGCAGCAAAATGTTCTTGAACATCAGTACATGCAGAGATCATCAGATGTATTTTATAGAACTGACTCTAAGATGATATGATACATTTCAACATACAGGACACTTAATTTCTTGTAATTTGAACTCAGAATTTTGGCACCACTACCTCCTTTCAGTTTGAATTTTGCCTACACATGGCTGAGCTTTGTACACTTTGTCAACTTTGATAATGGCAAATAGGCATTTACCTGTCTTCTGCATGCTCTCAGAATGTGCACTTCCTGCACTTGTATTTATAAGGTATTTTGAAAGGCTTCTATTTTGGAGATTAAGATAAAAATCATAACCTATTAATTCATTTTAATCTTTGCCTTGTGACAAATATGCACTGCATTCTTTTTTCACCATACTGAGAAGCATTTATGTTTCTGTTGTTTTGAGGGAAGCTCTATACGTACCACATGTCAGCTGCACAAGTTGTCTTTTATGTCTGTATGGCAAATTGCTTTGCTCGAGACAGAATGCACATTCAATTAAAAGTACAAATAAAAATACTCACAAGCCTAGTTCTTGTAGGGTCAAATTCTCTGTCTATGAAGATAAGACAATTGGCATTGACAGCTTCAAATAAGTCATCATAAATGTAGTTAAGTAGACCTTACCAGGTACCATAAAGTAAAAAAATTGTCATGAGAATGATGCTTGCTGCAGTACTGTAAGCCAGGTGAATTTGCATGCATTTTTACTTAATGTTTTCTTGCACAGTTGGTTGTTTTTTCTTTTCCCTATTAAAATCGTTGTGACTGCAGCCCATTTTCTTCTAAAATACAGAAATTGAAATGTTGACACTGAAATTTCTCAAATATATATTTGCAAAAGGTCCAAGTTAAAGACATGGAACAAATAATAGTGAGGATTGCTTTCCCTAGAAAAAAATAATGAAAAGGCTGTACTGATATGCTGCATTTAAATGTTAATATCTGAAGATTTTCAGTTGTGCCTTGCAAATGTTGTCCTAAAATTAAGCATGTGCTCACATTCACTGGATAGCAGAATTCAGGCAACAAATTTTAAATAAACATAACAAATCTTAATTATCCTATATTTGGATATATATTGCTCTTTCTTCTATCTGATCCTGCTTCTCTTTTAAAATCAATAGGCTTTTTATCTTTGCCTTTCATGTACAAATTCTTAAAATGTTTATACATGTTTAATTTTATGTACTAACACTGTTATAAGGACATATAAGCACATGCAAAAGATTTTTCAGAAGGGAAAAAAGAATCAAGTTCTTGAAGAAGCGGTGGAATTTTATCTTGGCTATTAAAATGGGACAGACACACAGAAAAATGTCTGAACTTCTCTATTTATCAGTACTTTTTCAAAGCATCCAACAGCTACAATCTGAGACAGTTACAACCACTGGTTGCTAGGTTTACACAGGTATCGTTTTTGTAACCATCAGTATGCAGACAGGAGATGATTAAATGCACTTGTGATAAAATGTGACACCATATTATAAATGAGAATGGCAAATGAATTTATAACCATAAATCGTGTATTAAAATATATGTGACAAGCTCAGACTGATGAAGACAATACAGAAATGACAAACACTGTGTATGTCAGTTTTATCATAAAAAAGAGATGTTTTCTTCTTGTAACCTTCTATCTTATGTCTGGGGTTTGTTTAAATTCAGGTACTTCAGTGGGAAATAGCAACAGAGATGTGGCTATGGTACATCTGTTAAGGTTTGGTGGATATCAGTCAACATTCCTTTCTAACATTAAATAAGACCATGAAATACATGAAATTCTTCTCTATAAAATTTAATAAAAATTGAACTGAAGTTCTCTCTTTTATCATAATAAGCAAACTTTTGCAAAGTTGTGTTATAATAATTAAAGATTGCATCCAATTAATATGAAAACATTTACATGACAGGTTGTAAGAGATTCCATTTTTTTGTATAGGTTTATTATAGGTCCATATAGTCACTGCCAAGAAGCCTGAAGGGGAAACTTCTGAGGTCATCTAGGCACCTAGACCATCTTCTCAGTCTTGAACATAAAAAAGAGCTTCTGTGTCCCAAACCTGGTAATTTTTCCTAGTCAATTTAATATGTATTTGTTAAAAGATTCACTAGTATTCTCACTGAACTCAGGTATTTTTTTACAAGATCACAGGCTGGACAGTCCCACATCAACTTCTGCGCATAAACTTAGGGACTTCATTTTTCCTGGTTCATAGATTTTATCTGTATCATTCCAGGCATTAAATCCTGAGGTTGTTTTCTCATTTCTTGCTTTAAGCACTCTGTATCATCTGATTATTAATACTGCACAGTTAGTCCAGTGGGTTAAGAGTTTGACAGACTTATTACATATATAAAAATCATTGGGATACATGCTTAACTGATGTCAGACAGGAGGTTTTTTGGAGACTCTAGGGTTCTATGTAAAGCTATTGGGGAAATGTAAGACAAATGTGTGTTGTCCTCAAATTTTGTGTAGAAAGAGGAAGTACTTGGAAAGAAATTAAGCTTTATGTGAATCTAGCACTGAAATAAGTCACACCTTTTCCTCAGGGAAAATCTTGGTCCTTAATTATATTGAAAATCACAGTATGGAAATTTTCATTTTATAAAGGTATGTACTGTATCGTTTCAAAACAGTGCAGTACTGTAAAGAATAATTGTCTACAGGTCGTTAAAGTCAACTAAATTAATGTCTTTAATCTTATTTAACTATTTTTTACTATTTACTTATATTTTCCTAATACTTAAAGGCACTAAACAAGATTGGGCAGGAGTGTATTAGGTGGTTTTATGAATATGGAAGAAAAGACAATGCTTAGGCTGAAAAATGTCAAAGCTAACTAGACAGGACAGAAAAAAATAGTGTGGCAAGAGGCACAAGCAGATGAAGCTGTTTGTCTGAGGACACACAGAAGGTCAGTGGTAGAGCTGGGAGTAGAACTCCTGATTTCTGATTTCCAGTATTAGAGTCCTAATAAATAATTCATTTAATTTCTCTGGTCTTATCTGCTTGCAAAATTGTCATGAGTGTGCTCTGACAATCTCTGAGTCATTCTGTATTCATTCAGTAATCCTTTTTTGTAAAAAAGCTCAGATACTGTTTGATTAAAGCTATCTAACATTCTAGATACTAATTCATGTTTCACTGACCAGTGGTATGGGAACAAAATGCCTTCCTCCCACAACATGCACACCTCATCTACAGAATTAGACCCTCCAAATTCAGTGGGGTTGGGGCAGGGTTGTGAAGAGGAGGAAATGGTCATGTTTCAATATTTGCAAGATGAAAGACATATATGTTTGTGGTTTTTTTCTTCTGAATAGTCAGCATAGCACTGGTTTTAAATTAATTTACCAGAACTTAGGTAATAATAATTTTGAATGACTAGATATATATTGTGAAAATTTGTTTTCTTGAATAGCAAGTTCACAGTCTCACTTTTTGCAACTCTTTCTCCTAGAAATGTTCAGCCAGTCAGTAATGGGAAAAAAGTTATGATTGAAATAAAATTTCTATTAAAATTGAAATGACTATTCATGGAAAATACTTTATTAATTCTACTCTGATATTTATGTATTAAACAGAAATACATATGTGCCCAGACAGTCTGGATTAAATTTTTTAAGTGCATGACTGTAATTCTCTGGAAAAAAAGTGGGAAAATTTGGAGATATTACTTTCTCAATCTATAGCTCTGACCAGGTTTACATTGTGTCTTCCACCATTCTTATTTTTCTTTTTAGAAGAGAAAATATTATGGCACATGCATAATTAAGCTTAGGGAAAGGTTTCTGATTATTTTAGGAAACACACAAAACCCAAATTAACTGGATAATGTTAAACCTGATGTTGTTTCTGAAATAAGAACGAAAGGTGGGTGCTCAGAGATGTAAATTTTCTTTACCGACTTGAGTGAAGCCAGTTTTACACAACTTGAGGATTTGGCCTTTGAAGTGCTTTCTGAGCCAGGAGATGGCCACTAGTTTCTGCAGTGGACATCTTTCACTTGTTAGGAAAAGAGTGTTTTCCTTCAGGGAAAAAAAGTCCTAACTCCAAAATAGTAATTACTCTCTATGCATCAAACTCTTTTGTAGGGCACAGCGAATGGAGCACCTATTAGAAGTGAAATGATGAAAATGTTGAAAAAATCACCATTTTTGTTTTACTGGGAGTTTCATTTCACATCTCATGAAATATCCTGTGCCATCCCCTTGTGAAGTTAGAGAAAATTGTGACCTCTCAGTTTCACAGGGCAGCTCAGTTGCCTTTTCTTATTAATTAAAATTAAGTAAAATATAACAATACTACTACTAATAATATTTGTAATGAAAAGGGAGATAACAAAAAAGAGAGAGAGGAATAAAGCTCAGAACAGAAAAGTGATGTTCAGTACAATTGCTCACCACCTGCTGACCAATGCCCAGCTCATTCCCAAGCAGCAATTGCCCCCCCCCCCCCCCCCCAGTTTATTTATTGGGAATGATGTTCTGTGGTATGGAATATCCCTTTGGCTGGTTCAGGTCAGCTGTCCTGTCTCTGCTCCCTCCCAGCTTCTTGTGCCCCTCCTCACCAGTAGCAGAGCATGAGACTGAAAAGTCCTTGACTTAGGAAAAGTGCTACTTAGCAACAAGTAAAACATCGGTGTGTTATCACATTATTCTCAGACTAAAGCCAAAACACAGCACTGCACCAGCTGCGAGGAAAAATATTAACTCTATCCCAGCCGAAACCAGGACAGTGTTTGCACTAAGGTCTCCATCTAGGGGGTTATCCTACATATAGCACAAAACAAAACCTTTACACTGAGATTCTGAGGAAGAGTAAAACTGAGGGCCAGATCTTTAGTTTAACTCCACTGAAGTCAAATATAGTGTGCTGACAAAGGATTCTTAAAGTAAAAAACACCCCCAAAAAAAAAAATTAAAACAAACAACCCACCCCCAGAAAAAACAGAATCACTGTTGCTACCTTTAAATTAGAGCACTTAAATGGAAAATTGCTCCAGTGTTTCCTAACTTCGTACTGTATCGGGAAAAAAGATACAATAAATGCTTTTGTTTGTTTGTTTGTTTGTTTTTCTCTTTCCAGCAGTTACATGCTTGAAATTTCTTTCTTCCAGGGTATATTCAAATTCAAGCTTCTGTTTCTTAGACACAAAAATTCAGTCTTGCACATATTGTTTGTCTCGGTTTGTCACTATCCCAGAAATTAATACATCTGTGCTAGTTGCAGCACTAAACTAATTTTACTAAGGTAAAATTTGTTTAGAAAATCCTTCCTGGTCTCCCTGACATGCTCACCACTTTGGTTGAAAATGCTTGTATGTAGAAACAGTGCTACAGGAATCGGGGATAAGAAAAGAGTGATAAAGTGGCATCCATTGATATAGTGCTGTTCTCTGGCAAAGACAGAAGGCCTTTAGAAGTCAAGTGTCCTGGCATGAGTGGTGATTTTAATAATTAATCAGCTAACAGTGAGAGTTTCAACACAATATGGCCATTATCACAAAAAAGAATATGCTCAAATATTCTGACCACTGGAAAAAAGAAATGGCCCTGCCATTGTCCATGCAGTAGGACCAGGGAGAGAGATGTTAGTACTCTCCCTTTCATTCCCACTGACCAATGAGGAATTTGTATATCAGCAGTCCCTGTATAAAACAGCTACTGAATGGAGGATGAGTGAGCAAAGGCATCTGGTTAGACAGAGACCTTGGTGCCTCCATCTTTTTCCACCTCCAGTTGCCTCCATTACACTTGGAAATATTGAGTGTACATAGAGGGAAGGAGCCATCCTTCATTAATGCTTTATATAAAAACATTAATGCTTTATATAAAACTTACTAGTATTCGTCATGTAGTACTGAAAAGATTGTTAGAAATCAGACAAATAGCAGTGACTTATTTTTTGTATGGATGCAGCTAATCCTTCAGTCTTCTATGTTCTGTCTTTCTACTTAGTCCCTGGGCTAAACTAAAACTCCACTAATACTAACTTCTCTTCTTTCCATGGTATAGCAGCATTATCTTTCAGCTGACTCTCAATTTACCAGAGTCAATTGCGAAGTATTGTTTTACTAGGAACTGCTTGGAAAAAAGAAGTGTGAACCCGGCCCCTTACTCTAACTTCTCTCTTCTGTCATGTGGCACAGTGTTGTCTTAAAAATTCTCTTTCTAAACTTGGAGAAGTACAGAAAAATCTCAGACATATTCCAGGTATTTCTTCTTTTCCAGGCCTTCCCTGAACTCTCATCTTTTGCTTAGGAACCTAATAGATTATCTGTATATGCTCTGCAGACTATTTTCACAGTGGGTGGAGGGCAGTTCTTATGTACAAATGCTTTGCATAACAGTTATTGCTGTGGCACATACAGCTACCAGAATATAGATTGCATAATGTTTTGTCTTCAGGCTGTGTTAGATACATATGAAAGCTATTTTATAGCCCCCTTTGTAGGCCTAATTCACTGACTAATTCTGTCACTGTCAGGAGGATGGTGGTGGGCAATCTAGTGCTCCTGCACTGAAAATGAAGCTATTATTTCTAGAAGGTATCTCACAATAATTAGGATGTAAGACTGAGTGGCAGGAGCAGGAAATAGAAATGGAAATGGTCATGGTCAGCTTACATAATCATTGGAATCATATAAATTTGCAATTTATTTTATGCTTGTTATCTAATGTAGACTTTTATTGCAGGATGGGCACAAGTATTTTTTAATCCACAAAAACATTCTAGTTGAAAGCACTGACAGTTCAATGTCTCTGCTGAGAATATGTCCCTTAATCAAGGCTGTAGACAATGAGATACAAGTGAGAAAGCCCTTGCAGGCAACCTGATACCCACCAAAGTGAGCTATCCTGAAAAGCATAAGAGTGAGAGAATGAGTCATTTGTGGTTTACTTTGTGAGTCTGAAACATCGAGCTTAATACTATTCTGTATACTGAACATATATTTGCTGTGCTTAGGCACACTTTTAACAACTTCCTCTGCTGCCTGTTGGTCAGTGCATGTCTTATTTACTCTTTGAAGCTTACTACTTCATAAGGAATCAAATACACATGCCCTGCTGTTTGTAGGAGCAGGGTTGTGGTAAAGAGGCTCGACCTATGAAATATTTGTTATATTGGGGTCCGCTGTAATTGTTAGCCAGGCCTGCTTCCTTTTGAAAAGTCAAAAATTACTTTAAACTGGAAGAGGGTAGATTTAGATTAGATATTAGGAAGAAGTTCTTTACTGTGAGGGTTGTGAGACACTGCAACAGTTTGCCCAGAGAAGCTGTGGCTGCCCATCCCTGGCAGTGTTCAAGGCCAGATTGGATGGGGCTTTGAGCAACCTGGTCTAGTGGAAGATGTCCCTGCCCATGGCAGGGGGTTGGAACTGGATGAGCTTTAAAGTCCCTTCCAACCCAAACCAGTCTGTGAAAAATCTTAAGGACTATTGTCAAGAGAGGTTGAATGATTCTGCAGAAGTACCTGGATAAGGTAAAAATAATGTTATGGACTATATGAATTGAATGGATCTTCGGTCCATAGATCTGCATGGAAACACCAAATGTAGAGTACTGATATTGGAGGAGTTCAACGGTCAAGAAATAGTCAAGCAATGTGGAGAATTGTTACATACCAATCATGGAGTGCATGGATCAGAGGTTTCCAATAAGTCTTATTAGATGTATGAAACAACATCACTAGAGTAAAAGCAGCTTTCATGCCAGACATGCAGATATTCAAACCCTTCAGACATGTGAAATAGTATCTTAAAACATTCTAACATAAAAACATAACATTTTAATGAACATTTGTAATGGTCAGCATACTTTTTCTCAGGTATATCGTTCAAAATACCTAGCAACACTTTCAAGTGTGCACAATGTATAGAAATTATATTTTCTAAGAATATCAACTGTTATATATTTTGTTGCTGAAATATAAAGATAAATTGTGAATACAATTCCTTGTTTTGCATGGTTATTTCTTGTATTAGTCCAAGTGAGATAATGCATCCATGGTCTATTAATCTTATTTGATACTTTTTTTTACTGTTTCCATTAATGCTCAATAATAATAACGTTTTGTGTTGCATCTGACTCTTTGCTATCTAGTACAGAATCCAAAAAGCACTATTAATAGTGGGTTCAATCAATTTCTAAGTGCATACATTTCCTCTAGGTACTGATCTAATTGCAAAAATAGAAGACATTAAAGAAACATGCTCTAAAACCAGGAAAATTGTATAAGTTAGTGTTAAGCTCAACCCTTAACCTTTAGTCCTCATTTGAGCTACATCACAAATATCCTTGTTTTCAGTCCTGTCTCTGGTGCTGCCTCCTTGGCGGACCTTATATATGTATCATGTTAGCTCAGCTCCTGGTCTGACTCCTCAGATGTAACTTGCAGCTTGTATCTGGAACTGCCTTTGGCCATGTCTCCCAGATAGACTTTGGACCTGTTTTACTTCTGACTGGACTTCCTGTTTGGACCTTGGACCTGGCTCACCACTTGTCTTAGTTGGGATAATCAATGGACCTTGTTACCAGCATCAGACTCTGCCTGCTGTGCTTAGACCCTGCAGATCTGTGCCGGAGTCATCCTCAGCTCCTGGCTCCCTCCCAATCTCTTAGGAAGCAGCTGGCCCTGGCTGCTTCCTGACATAATGAAAATGCTGTGTCTAATGTGTACAGGGTAGCTTTCATACTACCTGTTGCATCTCTGGAAAAGTAATTTCAGCTGGGCAATAATAAAAAAAAGGCAAGTATGAAACCCAAATTACAGTTCATATGAGGTACTACATATATCAGATGAATACTATTTAATGTTGAGCTAAACCAAAAAAGCTTAAGCACCTCTGAGCTGGAAACTCTTGCATATTTTCATATCACAGAAGAGGTTTGCATTTCAGTTTCAGTTCTAGTGCAGGAGGAAAATAAACATTTCAATGTATCATTTTCTACTGAGAAGAAATATAATCTGAAATTGTTTGAGGTTTTTCCTATTAGCCTTGATCTCTGAATTATTAACTATATTCTAACCAAACAACTATGTACCAAAAAGGTCTAATTTCTTGTAAGTTTAAATCAATATTTAATATGTATGCCCAGTGCTAATTAAAATTGGTAACACGATACTAATTCCTTATCACCTGTCTGCTCTCCAAGTGATAGAGCAATGTGAGAAATACTCCGGTAAAATTCAGAACAGCAACCTTTGCCAGAGAGTGGGCAGTATTTAGACGAAATAATACTCTTCAGATCTGGCACCATTTTCTAGATCACAGTACTTATATATACAGTCTTTAGACAATTACATTGTATAGGATTGCTTCAAGTGCTGAAAGAAATATTCCATGTAAAATAAAGAAATGTAGGAAAACCAGAAAGTCATTCTATGTTCCCAGATTTTAATGAATATAAAGTTCTTGGAGATCTGTAATTAAAAAGAAGAACCATTAAATCTTAGTAACACAAGATGTTGTACACCTTTTTTTGTAAAAAATAAAATAAATGCAGTTTGTGGAAACTTACTTCGTGTTGTTAAGCATCAGTTTAAAAAAATACTAAACATTCATATTTTACTATGGTGGTCTGTAAACTTTGTAAGTTGCAGTTTTGTAAGTTTTTTCCTGCCCGTTCCAGATAAAACAGGAGGACAGCCAAGTTAATGGAAAGAAGAAATGGGCCACATTTGTGAGAGATCTTCAGTAAATTAAAATATATCATTGAGATGATGAAACAAATGCCATGTAGAAGGGTAGTACATTTCTGGACTCAGGGGAATCATTGTTTCTCCCTAATGTACTCTGCAGAAAATGAGAAGAGTTGTTTTTCTCTGAATCAACATGTGTTAGCACTTACCATGACTAGGTTGCCCTAGCTGGTGGGCTGGTGGGTGAATTATTTTGTTTAATGAAGGAATTATTTCTTTCCTCAAGACTTTCCCTGAAAAGTCTTTGTAGCAATGTATGAGACCAAGCATATTTTGAGAGTTTATAGCATTTTTTTAATTAAGATTTTACAAACAGTTTCACAGAATTCACAGTGTAGAATAAGGAGCATCTTAACAAAAGAGTAAAACACATTGTCTTAAAAGTATTTTATGTGCTCAGAGCACAGCCATGTAATTCTTGTCCTTTCTAGTCTTTCTTGCCCCTACATCTCTACCACAAGGTCAATTTGACAGGGAGTAAAAAAATCTACCTGCATTTCTAGGTAAAAAAAAAACAAAACAACTAACAATGCTTACTTTTAAACTGGTAGAAATAGCTTTGGTGTTTTATGGAGTCTGATGAAAGCAACTAAAGTGGAAATAACAAATTTTCATGGAAGATTTTTCTTCCTGTCAGCTGTTTTCTGTGTTTTTAACCTGCAATCAAAGTATTCTGATGTTCACTTTCAAGAACTATGTAGTTGAATGTATCATTCTCCCAAAGGATATCTGGGGTTTGTGTTGAAGTTATCAAATGTATTATTAGACATTTAGGCATGTACCTTTAGTTTTGCTCTTTCAAGCTTGCTCAGGGCAAAATATTTTTCTCTCCAAGAGAGCAGTGAATTGGAACTTCCAATTTGTCAAGAGATATGTGTATAGGCAGTTAAGAGATGTGCACATGTTGTTCTGTAAAGCAAACACTGTGGATTCAAAGCTTCAATGCTTCCTAAAGTTAGAGTCCACCCAAAAACAGTTCAGAAGGAAAAAAGGTCCATACTGCAGTATTCATTTTTGTGGGCAAAATTTCTTCCATCTATTCTAGACACATAAATGGGATGCCACTGACTGCATTAACTATAGATGAGTTGTGATTTCATTGTGTCCTGGCTTCAGGTGTAGGAGTCATTTTTCTCCTACTTAGTAGCTGGTGCAGTGCTGTGTTTTCGACTTCAGTCTAAGAACAGTGCTGATAACACACTGATGTTTTTAGTAGTTGCTAAGTAATGCTTACTCCGATCAAGGACTTTTCAGTCTCTCATGCTCTGCCAGTGAGGAAGGGCACGGGAAGCTGGGAGGAAGCAGAGACAGGACACCTGACCCAAACCAGCCAAAGGGGTATTCCATATTACAGCATGTCATGCCCAGCATATCAACTGGGGTTGCTGAAAGTGGAAGAACAACAAGTGCAACCCGACCACAATTGTGCACCGGCGGCAATATCGCACCAACCGAGACTCCTTGATTCCCATCCATAAGCTGATCCCTAGACTGGAGACCCAAGGAGTGATCAGCAGGACCTGCTCACCCTTTAATAGCCCCATATGGCCAGTGCAAAAGTCTAACAGGGAGTGGAGACTAACAGTAGACTATCGTGGCCTGAATGAAGTCACACCATCGAGTGCTGCCGTACCAGACATGCTAGAACTTCAATATGAACTGGAGTCAAAGGCAGCCAAGTGGAATGCCACAAGTGATATTGCCAATGCATTTTTCTCAATTGCTTTGGCAGCAGAGTGCAGGCCACAGTTCGCTTTTACTTGGAGGGGAGTCCAGTGCACTTGGAATGAACTGTCCAGGGGTGGAAACACAGCCCTACCATCTGCCATGGATTGATCCACACTGCACCGGAACAGGGGCAAGCTCCGGAACACCTGCAATACATTGATGACATTACTGGAAAATGTTTTTGCGAAAGGGAAGAAAATAATCCAAATCCTTCTGAAGGCCGGTTTTGCCATAAAACGGAATAAGGTCAAGGGGCCTGCACAGGAGATTCAATTTTTGGGAATAAAATGGCAAGATGGATGTCGCCAGATGCCCCCAGCTGTGATCAACAAGATAACAGCAATGCCTCCACCAACTAACAAGAAAGAAACACAAGCTTTCTTAGGTGTTGTGGGGTTCTGGAGAATGCACATCCCAAATTACAGTCTGATTGTAAGCCCTCTCTATCACGTGACCCGGAAGAAGAATGATTTCAAATGGGGCCCTGAGCAACAACAAGCCTTTGAACAAATTAAATGAGAAATAGTTCATGCAGTAGCCCTTGGGCCAGATGTGAAAAATGTGCTCTACACCACAGCCGGGGAGAATGGTCCTACCTGGAGCCTCTGGCAGAAAGCTCCAGGGGAGACTCGAGGTCGACCCCTCAGCTTTTGGAGTCAGGGATACAGAGGATCCGAGGCCAGCTTATACTCCCACAGAAAAAGAGATACTGGCAGCCTATGAAGGGGTTCGAGCTGCCTCAGAAGTGATTGGAACTGAAGCACAGCTCCTCCTGGCACCCTGGTCGCCTGTGCTGGGCTGGATGTTCAAAGGCAGGGTCTCCTCTACACATCATGCAACTGATGCTACATGGAGTAAGTAGGCCGCGCTAATTACACAATGAGCTGGAATAGGAAATCCCAGTCGTCCAGGAATTCTGGAAGTCATCATGGACTGGCCAGAGGGCAAAGATCTTGGAATGTCACCAGAAGAGGAGCTGATACGTGCTGAAGAGGCCCCACCATATAATGAACTGTCAGAGAGTGAAAAGCAATATGCCTTGTTTACTGATGGGTCCTGCTATATTGTGGGAATGCGTCAGAGATGGAAGGCAGCTGTGTGGAGTCCCCTGCAACAAGGTGCAGAAACTGCTGAAGGAGAAGGTGAATGGAGTCAGTTTGCAGAGGTGAAAGCCATCCAGCTGGCCTTGGACATTGCTGAATGAGAAAAATGGCCAGTACTTTATTCTGACTCATGGATGGTGGCAAATGCCCTGTGGGGGTGGTTGCAGCAATGGAAGCAGAGCAACTGGCAACGCAGATGTAAACCCATCTGGGCTGCTGCACTGTGGCAAGATATTGCTGCCCGGGTGCAGAACCTGGTGGTGAGGGTACGCCACGTAGATGCTCATGTACCCAAGAGTCGGGCCACTGAGGAACATCAGAACAACCAACAGGTGGATCAAGCTGCTTAGCCAATGAACTCAATTATATCCTGTTGCCTGGTATATAACACTTCTATAACCCACCAGGTAGATGCCCGTCTCCACCACTCTTGTCTTTGAAAAGAAGATATGTGCTGTCATGATCATCAGTGGAGAGTAAAGTCATGGGAATAGCTAGGAGCAGCAGCAGAACTGTCCTCAGGTCACCATCGAGTGACCCTGACTTCCCACCGATCATCACCCCAACCAAGAATGAACTTTGATGAAACCAAACAAGCTCGGCAGTGACCAGACGAGTTCTGCGGTGTCATCAGCAGTCAACAGTCCAACACTACACACTGTCTCTCCTGCCCTGAAAGACTTTTAGAAGAGATGGAGCCTGATATCATGGACTGGATGAATTCAGCAACTTTACAGGGATTGGTCCATGGACCAAGGAATGATATCTCTGTGTGTGTGTGTATATATATATGCATATGCATGTGTATATATATATGAGACAAAAGTGATGGTATACTGAAAAATGTGGGATCTGAGCATGACATAAATGGTAAGGAATAAGGGGTGGATACTGTCCTGAGTTCAGCTCTAGCAGTCATTTTTCTCCTTCTTAGTGGCTGGTGCAGTGCTCCGTTTTCGACTTTAGTCTGCAAACAGTGCTGATAACACACGGATGTTTTTAGTTGTTGCTAAGTAATGTTTACTCTGCTCAACGACGTTTCATTCTCATGCTCTGCCGGCGAGGAGGGGCACGAGAAGCCAGGAGGAAGCAGAGGCAGGACACCTGACCCAAACTAGCCAAAGGGGTATTCCATACCACAGCACGTCATGCCCAGTATATAAACTGGGGGGAGTTACCCGGAAGGCCTAGATCGCTGCTCGGGTGGGGCAATTCTATTGTGCATCACTTGTTTTTATTGTTTTCTTTTCCTTTTCTCCTTTTAGTTTTATATTCTCTCCCCTTGTTATTTCCCTTGCCATTATTATTATTAGTGGTGGTGGCAGTATTGGTTTTGTATTACTCCTTAATTATTGGACTGTTCTTATCTCAACCCGTGGGATTTACATTTTTTCGATTCTCCTCCCCTTCCCTCTGGGAGTGAGGTGGGGAGAATCAGAGGAGTGAGCAAGTGGCTGCGTTCTGAGTTACCGGCTAGGCTTAAACCATGACACATTGCCATCAGATATACTGCTCAGAAGAAATTGAAAGGAAAGTGGTAGATAATTCACTTGTGTAACACAGTTTGGTTCTCTAAGTAGTCACATTAAAGTTATGGGCTCTAGTTTGTAGTCGTGTGAATTGGTCAGGGCAGGAAGGCTTTGAGCAAAGTTTGACTAAGCAATTCTTTTCAAAATGTGATAGGGCTGATTTTGAAATTCTTGTGTCTTTATCCACATGGAACAACTTCTCATACTGAGAACAATATATATGACGCAAGCCTGGAAATAGTGGGTTTGGTTTAGAATACTATTCCTCAATTGACTCACCTTCATTTTTATTTTTTTTTCACAAGGTTCTTCAAAGCTCTGTTTACTTTGGGTATTTACCCACTATCAGTTATATCAAAATTATGAGGTTTAAGCTGACCAGTTCTTCATCGTAGTTATCCATACTTTATGCTAACTCTGAGCAGGATTAGTCAGCAACATGATGAAAGCAGTCTCTGGTGTTACAGGTATACTAGTGATCTTTGTGTTGCGACTGTTGACAAAACCAGTGTTGAAATCATTTAGCAGAGCAATAGTAACCAGTTGATATCTTCAGAATGATACTTCAAAACTAAACGATCCAGTTTTTATAGGCCATTAAATATAATGATATATGATTTCCTGTGTATAAATTAGTTATGAGTGATAAATACTTCTGCTTTTGCTTATTATTATAAAAAGACAGTAATACTAGCAGAAATAAGAAATTTGCTTGTTCTACATTTGAATGCACATCTAACTCTAACTAGGAGCAATTTTACAGAAACCCACACAAAATGCTCTGAAATGACCTTTCTGAATAATTGAAGATGGCTTTGCGCTTTTGCCAGCATCTCCATAAACTCAGTGTAGCATCAATGACAGTTTACCAAAATATCAGCCATAGAGCACCATTTATAAATATATTTAGTGATCTTTACTGTAAGTAATTAAATTATTAGAGAGCATCCAAGACAAATAAATCCGAATGCTAAAATATGCTTTATGATCTCAGTAATTCTCACAGTAAATATAACTGTTTCCTGAAGACCAGATGGCTAATAGATGGGCTTTGTGCAGCTTTGAAGAGAGTGGATAAAGAACTTTCTGGTTTTCCATCTTCCTCCCCTATATGATCGTCTTCTGTGGCTCACATACAGAAGAACTAATATTAGATTTCAGGGGCATATTTTAATTTGGCTATTTATTTTTAAAAGGAACCATGGACACCTTGTCTTCACTCACTGAAAGGTCCAAGCAGATTCTAATGTCCTACAGGTTAAAAAAATCTAGGTTTGTTTATCATAGAATCATAGAATGGTTTTGGTTGGAAAGGACCCTAAGATCATCAAGTTCCAACCCCCCTGCCATGGGCAGGGATGCCTCACACTAAACCATGTCACCCAAGACTCTGTCCAACCTGGCCTTGAACACTGCCAGGGATGGAGCATTTACCACTTCTTTGGGCAACCTGTTCCAATGCCTCACCACCCTCAGTTCTTCCTTATATCTAACCTGAACTTCCCCTGTTCTACTTTAAACCCATTATCCCTTGTCCTATCACTACAGTCCCTGATGAAGAGTCTCTCTCTGGCATCCTTGTAGGCCCCCTTCAGATGTTGGAAGGCTGCTATGAGGTCACCATGCAGCCTTCTCCAGGATGAGAGCCCTAACTTTCTCAGCCTGTCTTCATATAGGAGGTTCTCCACCCCCCTTATCACCCTCGTGGCCCTCCTCTGGACTTGCTCCAACAGCTCCATGTCCTTATGTTGAGGACACCAGAACTGCACCCAGTACTCCAAGTGGGGTTTCATGAGATGAGAGGGGCTCCTTTTGATGCAGCCCAGGAAAGCTAAATGCATGATGGAAATGAGCTGTCATACAGATTATGAAAAGTCATTAGGAAATTTTGTATTAGCCTGAACTAGCAAACTTTCATGACCATTTGTCTGGACAACAGACAGTTCATCTTAACGGTGGACAATGCAACAAGGTGGCGCTTGTCCTCACGGGGGATTTCAACCACCCCGATATCTGTTGGAGGGACGGTATGGCCTGGCACAAGCAATCCAGGAGTGTCCTGGGTTCAGCTACAGCAGTCATTTTTTCTCCTTTTTAGTAGTTGGTGCAGTGCTGTGTTTTTGACTTTCAATATGGGAACAACGCTGATAACACTGATGTTTTTAGTTGTTGTTAAGTAATGTTTACTCCGACCAAGAACTTTCTCAGTCTCATGCTCTGCCAGGGAGGAAGGGAAGCTGGGAGGAAGCAGAGACAGGACACCTGACCCAAACTAGCCAAGGGGGTATTCCATACCACAGCACGTCATGCCCAGTATATAAACTGGGGGGGAGTTATGCGGATGGCCGAGATTGCTGATCGGGTCTGGCTGGGTATCGGTCGGTGGGTGGTGAGCAATTGTAGCCTCTCCCCTTGTAATTTCCCTTATCATTATTATTATTAGTGGCGGTAGTAGTGGTTTTGTATTATTCCTTAGTTACTGGACTGTTCTTATCTCAACCTGTGGGAGTTACATTCTTTTGATTCTCCTCCCCATCCCTGTGGGAGCAGTGGGAGGAAGAAGGGGGGGAGCAATAGAGCAGCTGTGTGGTTCTGAGTTACCAGCTGGGCTTAAACCACGACAAGGAGGTTCCTTGATTGTGTGGAAGACAACTTCCTCTTGCAAGTGACACAGGAGCTGACAAGGAGAGATGCACTGTTTGACCTCGTGCTCACCAACAGTGGTGGGGAATGTGACACTCCAAGGCAGCCTTGAGATCATGAGATGGTCGAGTTCAAGATCCTCAGGACAGTGAGAAGGGCATGCAGCAAGCTCCCTGCCCTGGACTTCAAGAGAGCAGACTTTGGCCTCTTCAGGAACCTGCTTAGTAAGGTTCCATGGGATAAAGCCCTAGAGGGCAGGGGGGCCCAAGACTGCTGGTTGATGTTCAAGGACCACCTGCTCCAAGCTCAGGAATATTGCGTCCCAACTAGAAGGAAATGCAGCAGGAGGGCCAGAAGGCCTCCATGGATAGATAAGGAGCTTCTGAGAAAACTCAGTAGGCAAAAAGAAGCTTATAGAAGGTCAAAGCGAGGACAGGCAGCCTGGGAAGAATACAGAGACATTGTCCGGGAAGCTATAGATCAGCTCAGGAAAGCTAAGGCTCAGATAGGAGTGAGTCTGGCCAGGGATGTCAAAGGTAACAGGAAGGGTTTCTATAGGTATGACACAAACAAAAGACAGACTAGGGATAATGTGGGCCCTCTCTGGCAAGAAACGGGAGAACTGGCTACCCTGGGTTTGGAGAAGGCTGATGTTCTCAATGACTTCTTTGCCTCAGTCTTCACCAGCAAGTGCTCTGACCATGCCACCCAAGCCTTGGAAGGCAGAGGCAGGGACTGTGAGAATGAAGTCCGTAGGCCCACTGTAGGAGAGGATGAGGTTCAAGACCATCTTAAGAACCTGAATGTGCACAAGTCCATGGGACCTGATGAAATCCATCTGCGGGTCCTGAAGGAGCTGGCGAATGAGGTTGCTAAGCCACCGTCCATCATATTTGAAAAATCATGGCAGTCAGGTGAAGTTCCCAACAACTGGAAAAAGGGTAATATAACCTGCATTTTCAAGAAGGGGAAAATGGAAGACCCGGGAAACTACAGACCAGTCAGTCTCACCTCTGTGCCTGGCAAAATCTTGGAGCAGATTCTCCTGGAAAGCATGTTAAGGCACACGAAAAACAACAAGGTGGTTGGTGACAGCCAACATGGCTTCACTAAGGGGAAATGCTGCCTGAACAATTTGGTGGCCTTCTATGATGGGGCTATGGAAATGATGGACAGTGGCAGAGCAGTTGACGTCACCTACCTGGACTTGTGCAAAGCATTCAACACTGTCCCACACAACATCCTTGTCTCTAATTTGGAGAGACATCAATTTGATGGTGTTGCGTGAAAGGGTAAAATAATTTGGCAGAAAATAAACCCCCTTGCTTTCCAGCTGATCCTCAGATATTAGAGGGGCTGGGTGCAGCTAGGCTTAGATTCTGAGTGATGCCCAATTTGCCACTATCAGTCTGGTTGCATTCAATATATTGAATAATCACGATTCCGGATGCACTAATAGTGCACTGCACCTTCAGTCTAATCGTGCTCACGAACTAGCACGGCCACACTGAGGGAGCTGGTCGCGTTCAATGAGAGATTTACGATTAGCTACTTAAACAGTGAAGTTTATTAAAGCAACAGATACAGGTTCTTGTGGATTGCCGGTGATAAATACACTGTCTGCAAAAGCACGTGCAAATAATAAGGTATACAACTGCGCGACAAAGTTATGAATAATACAGCCTGGCTTTAAAGTGTAAAAGTAAAAAGTAACTCTATATAGAGATTCCTAATTTTCCCGGGGAAGCACTGGATACAGTGCAAGTCTTACCCAAAGGCGTCCCTATGGGGGGGAAGAAAGGTCCAGCCCGTCGACCGGTCCCAGGAGTTGAGAGTAGTCAGCTGATGGGGCCTTCCTCAGCTCGTCCACGATGATGTCTTCCCTAAAGCCCCCCACTTTTTGGGTCATTTTTATAGTATTTTTCACTTTCAAGGTGGAGCTTGAGTGACTCTAGTCATACATACCTTTATCGTTATTGGTGTAAATTTTCCTCGCTTCGCTTTTAAAGGTATATGCCACAAAAAATTCAAAGAGCATGCTCAAAGAGGGGTGGTCTCACTTTGGAGGTGGGTAGCATTGGAGGTGGAGGTGTGTTTTCATATTAAAATGCATTATAATGAAGCAAAGTTCACACAAAGGACAGCATTTTGTCAAAAGATGACAGACCGTTGGCTCAGGGCAGCAAGTATGCAGCTTATCAGTTTTAAGTACCACCTAGTTCCCATCTCTGCTGGTGTTGGGACAGAGTTTGGACGCAGAATCTCCACTCTGCTCCATCCTGCGTCAAGCAATGTTGCCACGGGAACCGCTGTGGAGTGAATTCCTGGCATACCAGGTGCAGCTGCATCTTACCCTGAAAGTCCGTTTTTCCTTTATGTGTGAGCAATGCTACATTTTTAAATATAAGTTTAATTTCTAAATCATATTCATTAATTATCCCACAGATGAATGGACCACTCAGTGGATAAAGAACTGGCTCGATGGCCACACACAAAGAGTTGTGGTAAACAGCTCGATGTCCAACTGGAAAACAGTAACGAGTGGTGTCCCTCAGGGATCGGTATTGGGACTGATCTTGTTCAACATCTTTGTCGGTTACATGGACAGTGGGACTGAGTGCGCCCTCAGCAAGTTTGCCGACACCAAGCTGTGTGGTTCGGTTGATACGCTGGAGGGAAGGGATGCCATCCAGAGGGACCTTGACACGCTTGTGAGGTGGGCCGATGCCAACCTTATGAAGTTTAACCAAGGCAAGTGTAAGGTCCTACACCTGGGTGGGGGCAATCCCAGGCACTGCTACAGGTTGGGCAGAGAAGAGATTCAGAGCAGCCCTGCAGAGAAGGACTTGGGGGTGTTGGTTGACAAGAAGCTTAACATGAGCCGGCAGTGTGCGCTTGCAGCCCAGAAAGCCAACTGTATCCTGGGCTGCATCAAAAGAAGCGTGACCAGCAGGTCGAAGGAGGTGGTCCTGCCCCTCTACTCTGCTCTTGTAAGATCTCACTTGGAGTATTGTGTACAGTTCTGGTGTCCTCAACATAAAAAGGACATGGAGCTGTTGGAGCGAGTCCAGAGGAGGGCCACGAGGATGATAAGGGGGCTGGAGCACCTCCCGTATGAAGACAGGCTGAGAAAGTTGGGGCTGTTCAGCCTGGAGAAGAGAAGGCTGCGTGGAGACCTCATAGCAGCCTTCCAATATCTGAAGGGGATCTATAAGGATGCTGGGGAGGGACTCTTCCTTAGGGACTGTAGTGGTAGGACAAGGGATAATGGCTTCAAACTTAAACAGGGGAAGTTTAGATTAGATATAAGGAAGAAGGTCTTTACAGTGAGGGTGGTGAGGCACTGGAATGGGTTGCCGAAGGAAGTTGTGAATGCTCCATCCCTGGCGGTGTTCAAGGCCAGGTTGGACAGAGCCTTGGGTGACATGGTTTAGTGTGAGGTGTCCCTGCCCATGGCAGGGGGGTTGGAACTAGATGATCTTAAGGTTCTTTCCAACCCTAACCATTCTATGATTCTATGATTCGATGATTAACCTGCCTCTACAACACATAATTTGTTTAAAGTCAGCAAATATGTTTTCCTCTCTTTTTTTCATTCTTCTATATCACTGAAGAAACATTCTCTCAATTAACACACTTCAGGCAGAAAATGCTTAGAGTCCACAGGCAAGTCTTTACCAAGAGTTGTTTTGGTTTTATATTAGGAGTAGGTTATGTAAAGGAGTATTTGGATTAGGTCATATGAACTGCTGACTCTCCTTGATTTCTTCGATGGTCAGAATTTATACCATGTAAGTGGAATTTGAGTACTCACTAAATTATATTCATAATCTCAAATGACTTACATGTTTAGGCAACTGCTTTATATTTTGTGATCTATATGCTTTTTTTCAAAATATAATCCAAGCTTTTATGCCACCGAGAATGTAATCACTGACTTTTTGAAAATCAAGCCCTGCAATTTAGTGCTGGCAGTGGTAGCTTGAACCAAAGCTGTCAGTAAATCGTGAATCTATGATACTGGTACTCATTCGTGGGTTTTCCATTTCAAGCTCTGGTTGTCATATCACAGCAAAGCTGGACAAGTACAGACTAAGTGCAGATGTGCAAGCTATTCTTTGCTCAGGGAGAGTAAACTGTTAACAAAATAGAGTAAAATTAATACCAACAAGTTTCACCCTTCTTTGTTCTCATTGAGAATTTGCATCAATTCAAAGTACCAGAGGATACCAATGATTTCTGAAATCTTACTGCAGTAATCTTATTTTTACTTTTATTTTTTCTTTCTGTAGAAGTAAAAAATCACCATTTATAATTATGATGTCAGATAAAATATTTCTAGTCTGCAAACTTTTCTGCCTTAAATGTATTTTGAAATTTGTGAGTGAAAAGTCTTTTTTTTTTTACCAATCGTTATGCTGCAAAGCAGGCAATACCTTTCAATTTAAGCACTTTGAAACGTGCACATGAGTATGAATCCCTGTGGTTTGTCTCAGTGTAACATGCTCTTTATTCCAATATTTAATGGCTTCCAATAATCTTTCCTCTGGTATATAGAAAACCTTTTGTCCCCCTTTCAAATATACTTATCTTTCTTAGAAAGCTGTGAAATAGAAGTGATCAAGAGAGACTACTGATTCCAGAGAGACTGATTTTGGAAGCAAAGAGGAATACCACAAAGGGATAGGCATATTTTTGTGCTTGTTTCTGTGGGCCACGGGACTAGATTGTGACATTTATATCCCATTCCCAAATGACAGATGAAGAGAACATTGTTCTAGGAATGGAAATAGTGAGATTCAACAGAATGAAATTTCCTTAGATGGAATGATGTTTTTAAGGGCTGCATAGTCTGCTCCAACCATCAGTAGAATAGATGCCTGTTGCATGTCAGCATATTTACATGAAGTCTGCTTAAAAACTAGATGGTAGTGATTGCCTTCTGGTTTATTGTGTCCTACTGTCAAAGGAGGCATCAGTGCAGAACTGCCTCCTATTAGTCAAGGACTTGGCAATAGATCTGTAGGAAAAAAGGGTCTCTAATTTTCCTTGCTGGTATATATCCACATCTCTTAAGTACATGGTCTTTAAGCAAAAGCTGTCTTGCATTTATAAAGGCTTGGAAAGACAAGAGGGTTTTTTTGTCTTCCGTACTTCAAGGCCTGGGAATAAATGTTCTATGCAATTGGGAAGCGTGGAGAAAAATAAAAAGCACTAAGATCTGTGCCACTTTTTTGTATCACATGACCAGGCTGCAGTCTGTAATCTTAAGCCTTTCAAGACAGCAGAACCAAGGAATCTAAGGCAATTCTGTTGTGGTTTAAGCCCAGCCAGTAACTCAAACCCATGCAGCCGCTTGCTCACTCCCCCCCTCCTTCATCCCCCCCCCCCCGCTCCGCTCCCGGAGGGATGGGGAGGAGAATCAAAAAACATGTAAATCCCATGGGTTGAGATAAGAACAGTCCAATAACTAAGGTATAATACAAACCCACTACTACCACCACCACCAATAATAGTAATGATAAGGGAAATAACAAGGGGAGAGAATATAAACCTAAAAGGGGAAAAGGAAAAGAAAACAATAAACACAAGTGATGCGCAATAGAATTGCTCACCACCTGCCAACCGATACCCAGCCTGACCCGAGCAGCGATCTAGGCCTTCCGGGCAACTCCCCCCAGTTTATATACTGGGCATGACGTGCTGTGGTGTGGAATATCCCTTTGGCTAGTTTGGGTCAGGTGTCCTGTGTCTGCTTTCTCCCGGCTTCCTGTGCCCCTCCTCACTGGCAGAGCATGAGACTGAGAAAGTCCTTGATTGGAGTAAGCATTACTTAGCAACTACTAAAAATATCAGTGTGCTATCAGCACTGTTCTCAGACTAAAGTAAAAAACAGAGCACTGCACCAGCTACTAAGAAGGAGAAAAATAACTGTTACAGCTGAACCCAGGACAAATTCCTATACTTCAAAAACTATACAAGCACCACCACATACTTTTGAAATGTTTTTATAGATCCCCTGCACTGTTTCATACACTTTTAAGGTACTACATTATTTTGCATGCTGTGGTGACATGATTTCTTGTGCAATCCGTAGTCAGAATCTGTGAAGTCTTGCATAATATCCTTGGCGGGATCTTCAATCTGCTATGGATCAAAGATCAGTAAATCCTTATATAGTAAATACGAAACAGAAATTTCATAGAAAGAGGCTTCAATTTAAATTAGTTTAGAGATTTAATTTCAATACATTAATGAAATAAGAAAAAAAAGTCTGTCAAAACAGTTCAGCATATAAACTCTATTGTCTACTACAAGTTCCTTATTACCAAGCTTCAAAGAAACTGTCATGTCTTAGTTATTCCACAGTTAAAAAGTTAAATTTCACACAGCTAAAATACTCAGGGTTGTAGGCTTAAATTTTAAACTAACAATAGTGTGTATGCCTTTAACATAGTAGAACAGACCAAACTGTTATAACTTACTAACACATAGACAGAAAGGAATGTTCACCTGACGGAGGAAGGAACATCATGGGACTGATAACAACTAAGGAGACAGTAAATAAGACCAAGGATGCTAGCCTTCAAAATAGCAGAGTGGTGCCCAGCATGGAGCAAGACTGGAACAGAACAGAAGCAAGGACATACCAACTGCTAATACAGCACTAGGACCTTGCAAGCGTGCGCATGCACTGAGGTCATTCAGTAAACACAGTGAGGAAGACTATCGATGACCACCAGAGGCTCCCGCTCAGCAAGAAAGTGCATGCGTAATTAGAATGTAAATATTATAATTAGTTCCTGGGAAAACTATGAATATGCATAAGTATGCCAGATATATAGCCACTGTTGGCAAGTAATGGGTGAGCTCACCTTTGCGATGATATTCACATGCGCGTCCAGACCTGCTATAAATAATGCTTGCTTTCTAAAACTCCAAATTGAGTCTTAGAGTTTCTTCAACCAACTTTTGCCGTAATAATTTGGCGCCCGAACAGGGACCTTCTGCTGTGTTTCCCATGGATCCGGGGAGTCTCTGGGACCTTCACGCCGGCATTGGGGGAGTTTCCCTGAAATGAACCACAGCTCCCCAGACTGACTCAGGACCTTGGTAAGATTCCTCATTTTATTTCTTTAAAAAGGCATTCTTTCTGGTCCCTATGATGTAAGTCGCAGGGGACGCCCTGCGCAGTGGGCAAAGGTAATCTGGTCCTGGTTGTCCGAACTTTGGTATCTGGGTGGAGGTTAGGATCATGGGTACCACTGCCTCCAAAGGGGAAATCCTGAAAAGGTCCTGTTGTGGTTTGAGCGCAGCCAGTAACTCGGAAGCACGCAGCCACTTGCTCACTCCCCCCCCTTCTTCCTCCCCCCGCTCCCGGAGGGATGGGGAGGAGAATCCGAAGAATGTAACTCCCACGGGTTGAGATAAGAGCAGTCCCACAACTAAGGTATAATACAAAACCACTACTGCTACCACCAATGATAGTAACGATAAGGGAAATAACAAGGGGAGAGGATGCAATTGCTCAACACCTGCCGACCGATACCCAGCCTGACCCGAGCAGTGATCAGGCCTTCCGAGTAACTCCCCCCGGTTTATATACTGGGCATGACGTGCTGTGGTATGGAATACCCCTTTCGCTAGTTTGAGTCAGGCGTCCTGTCTCTGCTTCCTCCCGGCTTCCCCTCCTCTCTGGCAAAGCATGAGACTGAGAAAGTCCTTGGTTGGAATCTTCTCCCCTTGTTATTTCCCTTATTGTTACTATCATTGGTGGTAGCAGTAGTGGTTTTGTATTATACCTTAGTTACTGGACTGCTCTTATCTCAACCCGTGGGAGTTACATTCTTCGGATTCTCCTCCCCATCCCTCCGGGAGCGGGGGGAGGAAGAAGGTGAGCGAGCGGCTGTGTGGTTCTGAGTTACCAGCTGGGCTCAAACCACGACAGAGAGGCATGGGAAGCCGGAAGGAAGCAGAGACAGGACACCTGACCCAAACTAGCCAAAGGGGTATTCATACCATAGCTGTCATGCGTACTATATAAACAGGGGGGAGTTACCCGCAAGGCCCAGATCGCTGCTCAGGTCGGGCTGGGTATCGGTCGGCGGGTGGTGTGAAATTGTATTCTCTCTGCTCATTATTTCCCGTATCATTATTAATATTGGTAGTAGTAGTAGTAGTTTTGTATTATACTTCTGTTATTGGACTGTTCTTATCTCAACCCGTGGGATTTATATTTTTTCGATTCTCCTCCCTGTCCCTCTGTGAGAGGGGACAGAAGCAGGCAAGTGGGTGAGCACCTGCGTGGTTCTGAGTTACTGGGTTGGCTTAAAGCCCTATAGATTGAAAGGTTTTTAAATGTTGCTAAGGCACACTCTCTGAGAAAGCTAATCTTGGAAAAGAAACCTCAAATAAGAAAAAACACAGAGAAACAAATATAACTGTTACAAAGATCAAATATGAGAGGACAAACATAGCCACCTGAGTTGAAGATAATCCTATTTGAATGTGAAAAGAAATACAGCATCTTTGGTGCCATTTTTTTTAAGAAATCAACATAGAATCATAGAATGGTTAGGGTTGGTAGGGACCTTGAGGCAAGGAAATACAAAATGAAATATAATCCTTTGCAAACAAGAAAATTCAGTTTTGAGTAATTTTAAGCTTGGTGGCTTTGTACGTAACAACAAAACTTTCCAAACCTAAAAAGCCCAACCAAAAGAACATAATAAGGATCCTTGTATAATATAAATTGTTGTAGCTAACATAGTTTTAGAACCTTATGACCTTCGCATAAAATTTATTGTAAGCAAAATAAGGACTGTAGATAAAGAGTGTCTGAAACTAGCAGATGTTCAGGATGTGCTGTAGCTAAGTTAACTGATAAGTAAAAGGACAAGAAGAAATCACTCACTTATGTCAGCACTGTTACTGAACTAATTAAACTGGCGTAAGCACTTATCTAATCTACTGCGCAGACCTCAAAGACTACCAGAAGAAGAATGCAAGGAAAAGATAAGGTGATGAAGAGGAAGATGATGAAGAAACGACCACCAAAGGTCCCAAAGACCACTACCATAATAAAGTGCGCATGCGGGAAGAATGTTCTAGGAATGTGATGTCATCTATAAACAACTTCATGAATATGTATACAATATAATGAATATGTATGACTAACGACAATATAATCACGGTTTGGTTGATGCTCGGACAGAACACACTAGGAGGAGCTATCCCCCATGTTCTCCGGCGCCGCAATAAAGAATACCTGCTTGTCAACTTAAAACTTTGTTGGTGAGTTTTTAACGAGTTCTACAAATCAGACCTTAATATCATCTAGTTCCAACCCCCCTGCCATGGGCAGGGACACCTCACCCTAGACCATGTCGCCCAAGGCTTTGTCCAGCTTGGCCTTGAACACTGCCAGGAATGGAGCATTTACCACTTCTTTGGGCAACCTGTTCCAGTGCCTCACCACCCTCACGGTAAAGAACTTCTTCCTTATATCTAACCTGAACTTCCCCTGTTTAAGTTTGAACCCATTACCCTTTGTCCTATCACTACAGTCCCTTATGAAGAGCCCTTCTCTTGCATCGAAACATTCCAACAGCATCCTCTGATTACTTTCCCCACCATGGTAACTAATGATCTGACTTTGTCCAATCGGAAACATGGATGTTCATAACATAGTTATTGGACTGTTCTTATCTTAACCTGTGGGATTTACATTCTTTCGATTCTCCTCCCCATCCCACCAGGAGCAGGGTTGAAGAAGGGGGGGGAGTGAGCGAGCGGCTGTGTGGTTCTGAGTTAATGGCTGGGCTTAAATTGCGACAACGTTGCATCTTCTTCAACCCTTACCATTTTGGACTACTCTTAAATGTTTCTTGAAGCAGTACCAGCAGCTTTCATCCAGGTTTACATAACTAGTATTTCAGAACTAGTGCTGAAGTTTTTTTTCTGAAAGGGAAGAGGTGTTTTTGCTAGAATGACTTATCTTCTTTTCTCTTTCTTACTTCACAGAATTTCAAAATATAAATATACATAATGGGAAAGTATCTGAGGTTAAGAGGGGAGAAATAGAGGAGAACTGAAAGACTCGGAATTATTCAAAAGAAAAGCTATATACTTTTTTTTTTTTTTAAACATGACTTTCATCTTCCTTCCTCCCCCCACTTTTGGTTTTGATCTTTTTCTTCAATCATAATCTTAGAAATTTTCATCTCCACAACTGGAAAGCCTACTTTAGAGGGTCTTGCCATAAGAAGATGACAAAATATAACCCAGAACAACATGCAGAAGGATTCAATCCCTATGTACTGAATATTATTTATGACAGCTCTGTTATCGCTAAATGAATTATTCACTGAAGAGTACTCAGCCTACTAGCTGGCAGTACTGCTTTTGTATTCCTATCCTGAACAAAAGATTTCAGATTTTGATAACAGCTACTTTAGGCACAAATGTTTTCATGCACAATAAACCATCATCATCTTGACACATATTAATTAATCTGCACAACAGTTGCACCTAATTGCATGTTCACCATCGGATGATTCAATGATGAAGAGCTAGAACCTAAATTCCAAGGCTATTTTGTCTGCTTGGGGCTCTGCAAATTAATGTATTCTGTATGAGCTGCACAGAATTTTTGTCAAAAAGTTGTTTGAAGTTACGGATGTGCCTATTCAATTTAATATGTGTTTAATGTGTTGAGCAAAATAGGCAGTGGAAGGTGCTTCTTCTGGATCAGCATTAGTATTAATAAAACTATTTTTCTTTCTAAGCGAAGAAGTCTAAGGAAGATTTTTTTTCTTTTCCTTAGCTTGCAAGACACTATAATTTTTGAAAGGCTTTAGCATTTGGTGGAAGGTGCCTGATGACTGGAAAATTGCAAACATTATGCCAGGCAAGAATGGGAATGTGGGGAAATAAAGGTTTGGCACTCTCATCAAACTCTCTATAAAGATAATCTAGAGAAGAATGCAAAGCCTTGCTGCTGGGACAGAACAAGCCTATGGAACTGTACGGCTAGTGCCTGACAAGGTGGGTAGCCATCCACAGAGAAGAATGTGGCAGGGGAAGATGGACAGCAAGAGGAACATGAGTCAGCAGTGCTTTGTTGCAGCAGTGAAGGCTACCTACTTACTGGCAAGTTCATAGACAAGAGTTCTAGAGAAAAGATTATTCCCCTGTTCTCAGCAGTTTTGGGGAACCATCTTTAATTCTATATCTTGTTTTGAGCCCATGTGAGTAAGAGGGAGTACAGTGGAAGGCCACTAAGATGTTTAGGGGGCTGAAGCATGTGATTTATGAGGGGAGGAGGAGGGAGCTGTGGTTTACCTTAGAGAAGAGAATGCTGAAAGGAAGGGTATCTCACTGCAGTATTTCAGATAAACAGATACACAGAGTATGTATTTCTTCAATGATCATTTTTATTATTGTTACATGAAGTGGTTTGGGAGTTGACTGTTGTATTAATACTGAGGTTTGCTGTCCTTGGTATAAGCTTAGTATCAAAACCAGAAAACCCTTTTTTTTTTAAATATTTGCCTTTAGTTCTGTAAATATTTTATCTACTGCACTTCGTTCCTGTCAATTTGCTTTTCATATGCCTGGAGTATTCATCAATATAAATTTTCTGTTGTTTTTGCAATCTACCTTCTCAAGATGAGAATGGTATCTTCTTAATATGTAAGTTCCACAACTGTAGTTTGAGTCAGTATAGGACAATTCCCACATACCTGTTTAATTTAGAAGCATTAGACTGCATAAAGTCTAGGAAAAGTAAAGCCCATGGGGTATGTATGTGCCTGAGGTGCTGAGACATGCAAAGACACACACTCAGGCATTATTGAGTTGCAGAGTTCTTTTCCATGGTCTCTGGCAGCCCATCCAGCTATCAAGAGTACCTTCACAGTATTTCATCTAGAAGTCTTGCTACATTAATTTTTCTTCTGGTATTTCAAAGAAATGCAAAAAGGACTTGGACAATATTGGTTTAGAAAAAGAAAAGATTTTATTTTTCATGTGATGAATTTCCTCTGTCATAATAACAAATTGTGAAAGCAAAATAGGCAATATAAATAGGTTACAATCTGACCTGTTAGGGTAAAGCACTAGATGTACAAGCTCTCCTAAAACCCTGAGAGGAAAACTATTTAAATATGACAACTCCTAGTGGTAAGCACAGACCCCTTCTACTGTGGAAAACTGCAACATTAAGAGCCCTGACACTAAAAGCAAAAAACCTATTGAGGCAGGTGATTTTTAACTTAATTATTATTTAGTAAGATAATTACTGGGTTTGTGAGATACTGTGGATTAAAGCCAGTAATATGTAAAATGATCATAATTTTGCATATTATTTCTTTTTCTATTGTCAAAAAATTTCCTATAACTTTTCAGTTCATAAATCACTACTCAGCAAATCTGTTTCTCCTACAGTTTCCCCAAGTCAAGATCCATATTAGTCAGCTCTCACCTAACTTAGCCTATTCTGTTTGCAGTTTCTTTCAAGTTTGTCATGGCTGTTTTACCTTGGCACTGCCCTTTCAAAGGGTTAGCCTAATTACTGTTTATGACAGAGGCACAGCCTTATCTAGACCTATTTTTGGATAACTGAAAGGTCATAGCCACAAAGAAAAAGCAGGTACAATTGCTGCCACAGTAGAAGAGTGCAACAAATACATATGAATACCCAACAGATTTCAGTATTGTCTTTTGAAGTGGTGTACATAAAGTCCCGATCTTATGAACAGAATAGAAAGCAATAATTGGGGCCTTTATCACTGAAATGTTAAAAGAAGTCTGACAGAGTAAACATCAGTTTTGACAAAAAGAGCAAGAGTCATGTATTTATAGAAAAGATGAAGCTTTGCAGGGAGTTATTCTTCCACTGCTGGGAAGAAATCTCATTGACAGATCCAGGAGATATTATTTCCTCCCTTTTTTTCTCAGACTTATGGAGAAATAAACACACATATTTTAGGTGAGTGATTCTGCTAATTAACCGAGGACCTGAGCCTGCTAATAAATCATTAGCAGAACATGATATTATTTCCAGCAATTTCATTGTTTATACTCTCAAGAAGAGATGTAATTGGCTGTACTAATGTAATTCAGGTAGCTTTTCTTTTTCGTTCTTGACCTCCAATGTCACATAGGGTTTAAAAAAGTGCCCAAAGAAAATGTAATGCCAGGATGCAGAACAAGCTTCAAAGCCTCAGAAATGAACAAATTCATCTTAGTACCATTAATATGCTTTCTCTTCCAAAATATCTCATCATGATCTTGTTTGGGTCAAAATAGCCTCCTCTCCTCTATTCAGCAAAGAAGTTCAAAGAATATTTCAATTTAGCAGCAGCTTATGAGATTTTGCCATTGTTTCTTTTCCCATGGAATGCAAAGCCTTTTGATTGTTTTTTGCAAAACCAAAACTGCTGAAATGTCAATTTTCAGATTAAAACTCAATTTTTTTTTAATTTGAAAATATTTTTCACATTTGATAACAGTGACAATGGGACACAGGATCTCCTTTCTAAATCTTGTGCTGGTTGTAAGTAATTGCCTGGCCTTGCAGAACTGAAGAATTGAATCCAGGTTTTTCCATGCCATTCCAGTTGCATAGTTGCATTCCATGCTACCTGTTGCATAGAATTTTTCTGAGATGTTCATTCTGTATTCTGTTGACTTGGTTGGTCTTACTAAAAGTTTAATGAGATTCCTTACACATTTAGCACACTAACATTGAGATAGTCATTTATATGAGATCAATTCTTCCTTAACAAGGATTTGCTCTTGCATCCTTGATCAGGACAGGCTGCAGTTTTGTCCTCAGTCTGTGGTTGGGGTTTTTTTTAGTTAATTTTGCCCAGCCATCATCACAGTTTGGCACAGATCAGCACAATAGGCAGTCAGTGCTCAAGAGAGGTGTTGTGGTTTAAGTCCAGCCAGTAACACAGTACCACACAGCCACTCGCTCACTGCCTCACTTCTTCCCGCCCCCCAGGTGGGATGAGGAGAAGAATGGAAAGAATGCAAATCCCACGGGTTGAGATAAGAACAGTCCAGTAACTAAAGTATAATACAAAACTACTACTACCACCAATAATAATAATGACAAGGGAAATAACAAGGTATCGTGATTTGAGCCCAGCCGGTAACTCGGAACCACACAGCCGCTCGCTCACTCCCCACCTTCTTCCTCCCCCCGCTCCCGGAGGGATGGGGAGGAGAATCCGAAGAATGTAACTCCCACGGGTTGAGATAAGAGCAGTCCCGTAACTAAGGTATAATACAAAACCACTACTGCTACCACCAATGATAGTAACGATAAGGGAAATAACAAGGGGAGAGGATACAGTTGCTCACCACCCGCTGACCAATACCCAGCCAGACCCGAGCAGTGATCTGGGCCTTCCGGGTAACTCCCCCTGGTTTATATACTGGGCATGACGTGCTGTGGTATGGAATATCCCTTTGGGTAGTTTGGGTCGGGTGTCCTGTCTCTTTTTCCTCCCGGCTTCCCCTCCTCCCTGGCAAAGCATGAGACTGAGAAAGTCCTTGGTCGGAGTAAACATTACTTAGCAACAACTAAAAACATCAGTGTTATCAGCATTGTTCCCAGGCTGAAAGTTAAAAAACACAGCACTGCATCAGCTACTAAGAAGGAGAAAAATGACTGCTATAGCTGAACCCAGGACACAAGGGGAGAGAATATAAACCTAAAAAGGGAAGGGAAAAAAAAATAAACACAAGTGATGCACAATACAATTGCTCACCACCTGCCGGCCAAAACCCAGCCTGACCCAAGCAGTGATCTGGGCCTTCCGGGTAACTCCCTCCGGTTTATATACTGGGCATGACGTGCTGTGGTATGCAATACCCTTTTGGCTAGTTTGGGTCAGGTGTCCTGTCTCTGATTCCTCCTGGCTTCCGGTGCCCCTCCTCCCTGGCAGAGCATGAGAGACTGAAAAGTCCTTGGTCAGAGTAAGCGTTACTTAGCAACAACTAAACCATTGATGTGTTATCAACACTGTTCCCAGACTAAAGCTGAAACACAGTGCTGTACCAGCTACTGGGAAGGAGAAAAATAACTGTTACAGTTGAACCCAGGATAAGAGGTCCGGGAAGGGGTTAAGATATGACTGACATATCGATTGTAGTCAGAGCTTGAATCACAACATAGTCTTCCTTAAAAGACAAAACACTCCTATGTGCTATAAGGAACTAAACCAAAACCCAAGGAAAAATGAACTTCTAAAGCAATAAACTTACTGCTTTTACCAGTTGCTCTTTCCCAGTGTACAGGGGTTTTTAATATATAAAAATATGAGGAAAAATAATTTAAAACTTTTAGGAGTGTTGATCTTTTTTTTCCCAGCAGTATGACTGGAAAATTACTATAACAATTTATCATTTTCTCTTTTCCTTTATTTTACTGTAGAGGGGAAGAAGTTGCTGAAAGAAACCTTTGAAGCTTAAGTTTTTGTTGATTAAAATTTAAACAGCAAACAACAACAAAACAAAAAATGCTCAGAACTCTTCCTTGACAAATCTTTTAAAATAAAATGTTAATTTGGATTTTCTTAATTTTTTTTAATTTAATTATCTTACAAATAAAATGCTGTTTCTGTAATGAACTTCAGAAATGACAGAATAATTAGAATTAATTAGTTAAGATTGATGTATCAAACAATATAGAATGGACAATTGTGAGAGAAAACTGGCTACTTGTGACACTTAATGTATCCCAGGCACCTAAACTGGAGCTATACTAGTTCTTTTTGAAGTTGTGGTGTATTCACTATTCTAGATATGTCAGCAAAACTTTATAGCTTCATTGTAGCGTTTAGACAATAAAAGCTCCCATTAGTTAATGTAGATAAAAGCACTTACAGACTAGTTAAACTCAATATGTAGTTGTTCATCTTAATATGACCTACGAGAAGGTACCTATTGAGACCTGCCAAAACTGCAGTGTTGGGGAAATGAAAATGTTGCAATTTACAGATGTTGCAGACCTATACTTTCCAAACTTGGTACAGAGGCTTTCTTAGGTGAAAAAGAAAAACCCAGCTACAAATTAAATTAAAGCATTTTTAACAAATTAGGTAAATAAAAATGAAATATAAACCAACTGGGAGATTTGTGCTTTTTCTGAACTTATGCCCTGTTGGATGAATTTGACTGCCAACAGTATATTTGTTAATTGCTGCTGTTCTGATCCAAAGAGCTTCTCAGAGCTTGACGCTTATATTGAACATCTAAACTAAATTCCCTCTTGATGACATATATGGAAAGGTATCTCAGAACAGCTTTTTATATTACCTCATGAATATTTTCCACTCCAAACGTCTGTAGCAAGTTTTCTCCTTCTCCCATTAATCTTTCTGCAGAGAAATGTACTATCTCTACAGCTAGTGATAATGTTTTACTAATGAACAAACTGTTTTCCAAATTCACTTCTGTCATTATTGGTATGTGGTGCCAGTTTATGAATTTGTCTGTTAGTGTAAAAGTAACTCTTTTTTTAGTCACTGAAAAATAGCAACTAGAATGTTAAGCTGTGTTTTGGGTATCAATAGGTTAACTTACATAAAGGTTTCTATTTCAGCTGAATGAGATAATATTTTGCTTTAATATTTAATTGTGTTATCTATGTGAAAACGCACTAGATGTCTTTGGACATCACTTAATAAATTACATGAGTAATGAACTACAAACATGACCTAGCAGAAGTTGCTAGAGTCACAATGCCCATTTCTTGCCCATTGTGTTAATGTGTTTTTATTACTGTATTTAAGGCCATGAGGTGAAGGTAAAAAATTGCTAGAGAAGGGTCCAAATGAATTTCTGCCAGATATACAAGCTTTACAACAGATGATAGAAATATTCATTTTGTTTCCACATAGATCTGCATAGCATTTTAGCAGGGTTAGCTTCAGCTAACGGCAGTCTAGTTCTGTGTCACTCTGTGCCTGGATAGAAAATGCCTGGAGTTTGTGTTAGGTCTAGTTCGTGAGGACAACGCGAACTTGAGTAACAGTGTTGTACGCCTTAAGTACAAGTAAGATATGTTGGTAGCCTTTATAAGAAATGCCTCTCAGACAATCTTGGGAACTGTCTGTTCCCAGATATCAAACAAATGATGCAGACATGTGGTAATGGCTCACATTCCCTCTAGGTACGTACTTGATCTCACACCAAAAGGTAGCACCATGCAAGCTTTCATTCTGCCATTCTTGCATTTGCCTCAAACCACTCACGATCATGGTTTTATACCCAACATTGACAAGTTCAGATAAAGGAATAGACTCAGCTTTATATTAAAATGCAATTCTTAAATCAATGCAATCAATCATTTACATTTTTATTCCTGTGTATTAAAAAATATATTTCCAAGAACAAAAAAAATTGTTAAAGTTGAGAATACAGTTTGCGGGACCTATACATATCCATTAAAAAGAGACAGAGACATATACAGTCTTTTTTATAATTTAAACTCAGACATTAGAAATGGTGAAATTATAAATTAACAAAATGACCTTAACTTTTTTCCCCTTAGTGAGGAAGCTGATGGTTTTCGTTGTTGCTAAGCAATGTTTACTCCGACCAAGGACTTTCTCAGTCTCATGCTCTGCCATGGAGGAGGGGAAGCCAGGAGGAAGCAGAGACAGGACACCTGACCCAAACTAGCCAAAGGGGTATTCCATACCACAGCACGTCATGCCCAGTATATAAACTGGGGGGAGGTACCCAGAAGGACCAGATCACTGCTCGGGTCGGGCTGGGTATCGGTCGGCGGGTGGTGAGCAATTGTATTCTCGCCCCTGGTTATTTCCCTTAGCATTATTATTATCGGTGGTGGTAGTAGTGTTCCTGTATTATACCTTTATTACTGGACTGTTCTTATCTCAACCAGTGGGAGTTACATTCTTTCGATTCTCATCCCCATGCCTTGGGGAGCAGGGGGAGGAAGAAGGTGGGGAGTGAGCGAGCAGCTGCATGGTTCTGAGTTATCGGCTGGGCTTAAACCATGACAGATCTTTTTGGCACCCTAGTGGGGCTCGAAGGGTTGAAATAACATCAGATCTCACCAGAGTGTGTCTAATCATATTTGTGATAAGCATTCATTGTTTTAAATTAATAGTCACTTGCAAAAATGTTGATTTATTGGCTCTCAGAGTTGTTGCTCTTGATCTCAGAATTTCAGCATGTCATACCTTACTTAAGGTCAGTATTTGCTGGTTTAGTGTTTATCAGCAGGGGGGCCTGAGCTAAGTTTATTGTTTCACTGTACTTCATGGAAATGACTTGTAATACAATAGACACACTGATCTTGAAACTGGTCTGGCTTCTGTTCCCAGCGTGGTCATTACCTCTATAATTTGGGAGGCCTATTAATGGAATTTTTGAGCATTTACACATCTTTTTTTTCCTCATCAGGGGGTCAACCTACGAAGGAGGCATTCCCTTACACCCCCCGCTCCCCCCCCCCCCCGTCTATTTACAGCAGCATTTGAGAATTCTAAAGATTTTGGATGGCCTTTGAATACCTTTGAGACCTGCCTGCTGATTGTGCTGGGGATCAGCATGTTGGTACACATACGGAGTGTGTTTTACCCATGGCCATCCCGTCCTGGGAACATCCTAATTCGTTTAATCTCAAAAGTTAAGCAGTATCGGGTTCAAATCTGGTCTAGGGTTAGACGACGATATAGGAGGACCACCAAGAGATTTTCCCTGAGGCTGCACAGACATGAGTAGCAGGGTGTGTGGGATGGTATGGGCAAGTATCTAGGCCAGTGGGCCCCTCCAGTGCTTTGGAACTTCACCACTGAACAAGTGCAACATCTGGAAAAACTAGTAAAACAATTAAACGAGGTGTGCTGTTGTCCTGGCAAGACCAGAGAGGGACAAATCACAGCAACGTGCTGGGCCTTAGCCTGTGCCTACAGAGCCCTGCTCAACACTATCCAGCACTTTCAAAGGGAAAAAGATGTCTCTGGATTTGATGACGAAGTAATAGACTATGCAGCTACTCCTACTTCAGCCACCGCAGCTGCATCAACCACAACAACAGACATTGCAACCACTCCAACCCCGATGACAGACACTGCAGCCACTCCAACCACAGTGATAGACACTGCAGCTAAACCAAACGACCAATCTGTACCAATATCAGTTATCCCTGTAAGCATGAGGAAAAGCTAATGACAACCACAAAGAGCAACCTGTGCAGTGAAGAATCTGTGTGCATACTACAGGGAATGGAACCTGAACAAGAATTATTGATACAGGAATCAGAGGTAGAGGAAGAAGAAGAAGAGGTGACTTCTCAATACTGGACATTGACCAAGCTGTAAAATATGTGAAAAGATTTCACCCGTCTTCCAGGGGAGCACATCGTCACCTGGTTGCTCCGATGCTGGGACAATGGGGCCGATGGTCACAAACTAGAAGGTAAGGAAACCAAGCAGCTGGGATCACTTGCTAGGGAAGGAGGAATTGACAAAGCGATTGCAAAAGAGAAATGAGCCCTCAGCTTTTGGAGGCAGATCTTGGCAGGTGTGAAAGAAAGGTTTCCCTACAAGGACGATATTATGAGTCGCTCAGCCAACTGGACCACGATAGAGAGAGGCATCCAGTCCCTGAGGGAATCAGCCATTCTAGAGATGATCTATGGTAGGCTGGATGCAGGGAATGCATCCTTAGTTCCAGAGGAAGTCAACTGTACATGACCTATGTGGCAGAAACTTACATGGAGTGTGCCATCATCATATGCCCACTCATTGGCATCAATGACCTGGAATGACCTAGCACCACCAACAGTGGATGACCTGATTCATCAACTCCGAGAGTTCGAAGACAATCTCACCCCTTCCATCATTTCAGCTGTGGAAAAACTGTCCCAGGAGTTCAAACAATTGAGAGATGATTTATCAGATCTATCCAGCTGCCCACGTGTACCAACCCATGTCTCAGCTATTAACAGAAGGCGCCCTACTGCTCGAGAAAGAAAATATAGGAGGTACACGCCACGGGCCACCCTATGGTTTTACCTGCGGGATCACGGAGAAGACATGAGAAAGTGGGATGGAAAACCTACCTCGGTTCTGGAGGAAGGGGTGCGTGAATTAGAGAACAATGGTCAAAGATGATCCTCCCTAGAAAGTTGCTGCTCCAGTCTTCAGTGGGCAGGTTCCCAGATGGAGTGAAAGAGCTGATTTTACTCCAGCTCCTGTGATAAGAAATACTAATCCCTTTCTACAAGACACAAATGGAGAATCTTGTGATCCCTATTAGAGGGGCCCTGCCTCCAGCCAGGTGGAGGAGAGGACTGGAGTGTGTGGATAAGATGGCCTGGCACATCAGTCCCACAGAAGTATAAGGCTTTAGTAGATAGCAGCGCACAGTCTACCCTGATGCCATCAAGCTCTCAAGGAGTGGAACTCATTTCTATTTCTGGAGTGACAGGAGCACCCAGTTGTGACTGGTCCAGAGGCTCCATGCATCCTTGGCATAGACTGTCTCAGGAGAGGGTACTTCAAAGACCCAAAAGGGTATAGATGGGCTTTTGGTATCGCTGCCTTGGAGACAGAGGAAATTAAGCAGCTGTCCACCTTACCCGGTCTCTCAGAGGATCCTTCTGTTGTGGGGTTGCTGAAGGTCGAAGAACAACAAGTGCCAATTGCGACCACAACAGTGCACCGGCGGCAATATCGCACCAACCGAGACTCCTTGATTCCCATCCATAAGCTGATCCATAGGCTGGAGAGCCAAGGAGTGATCAGCAGGACCTGCTCACCCTTTAATAGCCCCGTATGGCCAGTGCGAAAGTTTAAAGGGAGTGGAGACTAACAGTAGGCTGTCGTGGCCTGAATGAAGTCACACCACCATTGAGTGCCGCCGTACCGGACATGCTAGAACTTCAATATGAACTGGAGTCAAAGGCAGCCAAGTGGAATGCCACAAGTGATATTGCCAATGCATTTTCCTCAATTCCTTTGGCAGCAGAATGCAGGCCACAGTTTGCTTTCACTTGGAGGGGCGTCCAGTACACTTGTAACCGACTGACCCAGGGGTGGAAACACAGCCCTACCATCTGCCATGGACTGATCCAGACTGCACTGGAACAGGGGCAAGTTCCAGAACACCTGCAATACATTGATGACATCATCGTGTGGGGTGATATAGCAGAAGAAGTTTTTGAGAAAAGGAGGAAAATAATCCAAGTCCTTCTGAAGGCCAGTTTTGCCATAAGAGTAAGGTCAAGGGACCTGCACAGGAGATTCAATTTTTGGGAATAAAATGTCAAGATGTACATTGCCATACTCCCAAGGTATGATCAACAAGATAAAAGCATTGTCTCCACCAACTAACAAGAAAGAAATGCAATCTTTCTTAGGTGTTGTGGGGTTCTGGAGAATGCACATCCCAAATTATAGTCCAGTCGTAAGCCCTCTCTACCACGTGACCCGGAAGAAGAATGATTTCAAATTGGGCCCTGAGCAACAACAAGCTCCAGGAGAATGGTCCTAACTGGAGCCTCTGGCAGAAAGCTCCAGGGGAGGCTCGAGGTCGATCTCTCAGCTCTTGGAGTCCGGGATACAGAGGATCCAAGGCCAGCTATATTCCCACTGAAAAAGAGATACTGGCAGCCTATGAAGGGGTTCGAGCTGCTTCAGAAGTGATTGGCACTGAAGCGCAGCTCCTCCTGGCACCCCGGCTGCCTGTGCTGGGCTGGATGTTCAAAGGCAGGGTCTCCTCTACACATCATGCAACCGATGCTAAATGGAATAAGTGGGCCTCAGTAATCACACAACAAGCTCGCATAGGAAATCCCAGTTGTCCAGGAATTCTAGAAGACTGGCCAGAGGGCAAAGATTTTGGGATGTCACCAGAAGAGGAGGTGATGCGTGCTGAAGAGGCCCCACCATATAATGAACTGTCAGAGAGGGAAAAGCAATATGCCTTGTTTACTGATGGGTCCTGCCATATTGTGGGAAAGCATTGGAGATGGAAGGCAGCTGTGTGGAGTCCCCTGCAACAAGGTGCAGAAACTGCTGAAGGAGAGGGTGAATGGAGTCAGTTTGCAGAGGTGAAAGCCATCCAGCTGGCCTTGGACATTGCTGAACGAGAAAAATGGCCAGTACTTTTTCTCTATACTGACTCATGGATGGTGGCAAATGCCCTGTGGGGGTGGTTGCAGCAATGGAAGCAGAGCAACTGGCAACGCAGATGTAAACCCATCTGGGCTGCTGCATTGTGGCAAGATATCGCTGCTCGGGTGCAGAACCTGGTGGTGAAGGTACGCCACATAGATGCTCATGGACCCAGGAGTCAGGCCACTGAGGAACATCAGAACAACTTTTTAGTTGTTAGTTAGCAGATGAAGCTGCTAAGTTTGAAGTGGCAGATTGACTATATCAAACTCCCACCTACCTGCCAAGGCAAGCTCTCTGTGCTGGCCATGGTGCAAGCAACCACCAGATGGCTGGAAACATACACAATGCACCACGCCACTGCCCGGAACACTATCCAGGGCCATGAGAAATAAGTCTTGTGGCAACACGGCACCCCAGAAAGAATTCAGTCAGACATTGGACTCATTTCCGGAACACCCTTATAGACACTTGGGCCAAAGAGCATGGCATTGAGTGGGTATATCACATCCCCTACCATGCACCAGCCTCTGGGAAAATCGAACGGTACAATGGGCTGTTTAAAACTACACTGAGAGCAATGGGTGGTGGGACTTTCAAACACTGGGATACACATTTACCAAAAGCCACCTGGTTAGTCAACAGTAGGGGATCTGCCAACAGGCCTGGTTCAATCCAGTCAGGGCTTTTATGCACTGTAGAGGGGGATAAAGTTTCTGTGGTGCACATAAAGAATTTGTTGGGGAAGACAGTCTGGGTTATTCCTGCTTCAGGTAAAGGCAAACCCACTCGTGGGGTTGCTTTTGCTCAGAGACCTGGATAGACTTGGTGGGTAATGCGGGAAGATGGGGAAGTCCGATGTGTACCTCAAGGGGATTTGATTGTAGGGGAAAACAGCCAATGAACTCAATTATATGCTGTTGCCTGCTCTATAACAATTTTATAGCCCATCAGCTAGGTGCCCATCTCCACCACTCTGGGCTTTGAAGAGAAGATCTGTGCTGTTGTGATCATCAGCAGAGAATAAAGTCATGGGAAAAGCCAGCAGCAGCAGCAGAACTGTCCTCAGGTCACCATCGAGTGACCCTGACTTCCCGCCGATCATCACCCCAACAAAGAATGAATGTTGACGAAACCAGATGAGCTCAGCAGTGACCAGACAAGTTCAGCGGTGTCATCAGCAGGCAACAACCCAACACTACACACCGTTCCTCCTGCTCTGAAAGACTATTACAAGAGACAGAGCCTGACATCATGGACTGGATAAATTCAGCAACTTTATAGGGATTGGTCCATTGACTAAGGAATGATATGTCTCTCTGTGTACATATATATATATATGAGACAAAAATCATGGTATATTGAATAATGTGGGATCTGAGCATGACGCGAACGGTATGGAATAGGAGGTGGATACTGTCCTGTGTTCAGCTGTAACAGTTATTTTTCTCCTTCTTAGTAGCTGGTGCAGTGCTGTTTTTTCAAATTTATTCTGAGAACAGTGCTGATAACACACCAATGTTTTTAGTTGTTGCTCAGTAATGCTTACCCTGATCAAGGACTTTCTCAGTCTCATGCTCTGCCAGTGAGGAGGGGCACAAGAAGCCAGGAGGAAGCAGAGACAGGACACCCGATCCAAACTAGCCAAAGAGGTATTCCATATCATAGCACGTCATGAGCATTATATAAACCTGGGGGAATTACCTGGAAGGCTCAGATCACTGCTCGGGTCGGGCTGGGTATCGGTCGGCGGGTGGTGAGCAATTGTATTCTCTCCCCTTGTTATTTCCCTTGTCATTATTATTATTGGTGGTAGTAGTAGTGATTTTGTATTATACCTTAGTTACTGGACTGTTCTTATCTCATCTCGTGGAATTTACATTCTTTTGGTTCTCCTCCCCATCCCTCCGGGAGCAGGGGGTGGAAGAAGAGGGGGAGTCAGCAAGCGGCTGTATGGTTCTGCGTTACTGGCTGGGCTTAAACCATGAGAACAAAGATAAATTTGTAGTATAGAGAGTTTTCTTTGAAGCAGGCTGCACATTTCTGGTATATTTTTCAAACAGTCACCTGCTCAGAATGTGCTTTTTAGCTTCTGTCTCCTTAAAGTACATTAAGACTCTGAAGTGAAACTGCCTTACCTGGTAAAACACCTCTGCAGTAGCGCTAGTAGTTTTCCATTTTTGGCTCATTGTTTTTTGTGGATAAACCAGTAATAGTTATTTATATTGTGAATCTAATTTTCCAAGAAAAAGGTTAAACTGCCTGTTTAGCATAATCTTTTTTTTAATTAAAAAAAAAAAAAAAAATTCAACTGAAAATGTTCCAGAATTACACCCTCTCAGTTCTATCTCTCCCAGTAAAACTAGATGTGACATCAGGTACCCAAACATGACATGCATTTAGTCTATGCCTTAAAGCAAATAACCGTGCAGAATTTCACAGAACAGTCATCTTAATACTTAGATTATGTTCCAGTTTAAAGCAGTGTTTAGTGTATTATGTAGAGAGGCAGCTGAACAGGAAACATGCTTCCTTACAAAGTTGCTTCCTTACAAAGTTACTTCCTTGTCAACTTGCAGCTAAAGATAGTGGAGTATTTAACAAATATAGAAGTTGGAAATACTGAAGCTGCTGATAAAACTCCATCATAAGAACTGCATAAGTACATCTCAGATTTGACGCTGCAGTAGCAATAAAATCTAATTTTAGTATCCGCTTAAGGTTTTCTTATTTGAGTCAAGTCAAATACCAGCAACAAATTAAAAAAAAATCTTATACACACTTGAGCTGCTCTAAGGAAAAAAAGTTTCATATATGTTCTTATTAAATCTCTTAAATGACAGCCAAATAAAGTGCACATTATGTTGTCATGTCGTGTTTTTAAAGTCAATAGTAGCAATCATCTTCAAGGATGTGACAATATAGTTATATTCCTATTTTTAATCCATTTTTAATACACGATCCAGTTTACATTTGTCTGTAGATATGTGAATTTACATTCTATACACAAATATCACTAAGGCTAACTATAGTGCTGTAGGAATTGTGCTGAATAAATTATGGCTCTATATATGAACCTAAATGTTATAGTTGAACTATTTCTTATGCAATATAGAATCCAAACAAATGGAAGTAAAACTTTTGTTTTCATGAGCTATTTCAAAGCTAAGAGTCTCTAAAATGTGGAATTCTTACATATTCTGTATCTGTATGTGCTGTGATAAGAACCCTCAGCAAGTGCAAACATTTTTCCTTATATTCAGAAGAGAGGTAGTGATGCAGTCTACATAGTTTCTATGCAATTCTCAGACAAAACTGCAGTTTGAACCTGAAAGCATGATTCAGTATCAAAAGCCAGTTAAGAAATAATACAAAAAGTGATTAAAATTAACATATGTTGGCAGTGAGTTGGAATCTCAGAATGAAGCACCATTAGTTGTTTGGGTTTTTTTCAGCTGTGGACTTATTGGAGATAATGAATTAGTTCATGATTTTAAACAGGTTTGCTTTCTGCTACCTTTCAAATTGCTGATTTCTGTTTTAAAAAAGTAACCTCAGATTTGTGACAGTTCTTAATATAGCTATCGATGATAACCATATTTTCCCTCATATGTTTTTTCCCTGGTTAATAAGTAAAGACATTCTACTCGGAGGTATTACTGAAAGTAAGTTGTACCCAAATTTGTTGCCATTATAAATATATATGTGTGAAATAGTGGTCAGACTGATGAATCAACGTGTTAATTAAAGCCCACTTAAGCTTATGTTTTGGTATTTGTCTTCATATAGATTCACTTGTTTCATTTTTGACAAACATAGTTCCGCAACAGTTTAAATCCAGAGTATTTATGAAAGCAACATAGACCAACTGAACAAAAAATGTATCTCTACCTCAGGAAAAGTTAATCTTTGACTGAAATACACAGTATATACTGTCAGTTTATCAGGTCAGACCAGGTGGCGAGGCCATTAGGAAAGTGGTCCAACAGAAGTAAAACAGAAGAATAAAAGAAATAGGTGATGAGTAGAACTGCAAACCACAGCAGACAAATAAACAAAAGCATAAAACAAAGTCTTCATGCTCTGTGATAAGACAATATCACTACATGTATTACATTATCAGTCAGACAGTGGGATAGAATTTACTTAGCTATTCGGGTCCTCCTGCATTGAAAATGTGAATCACAGTAACCGGAAATCTGTGCTTTACAGTAAGTTTCATGAAGAGCTGATGGGGGGTCTCTAAATAGTACATCATAAAGGGAATGAGCTGATGGGGGGTCTCTAAATAGTACATCATAAAGGGAATGAGCAGATGAAAAAACATAATACAGATCACTCTTTTTAGGCAGAGCAGAAAAATCACAATAATCTATATTAGAGAGCATAATACGGATGCTACAGAGGATTGGAAAACACTGGGGAAATTTAATTCAACTACTTTTTGCTTCAGTAGAGAAATAGTAGTGATTCATTATATTAATTCCTTTGACATATTAGGATGTTTAAAGCTTAGGAAGTGAGATTCGATATCTCTAGATAGTACTGTGAATATTGTTTGGGTAGCCTACTCAGGTCTACCACCATGTTTAATGGCTGGATCTCAGAAATCACTGAGATGGTAACAGCCATTGATCAGAACTCATATGCTTATGTTACCATAAAAGTCAGTCGGAGAAACACTCTAAGACTCAATTTGGAGTTTTAGAAAGCAGGCATTCTTTATTGCAGCACTGGGCACACACACAAGTAGTTTTGCAAAGGTGAGCGCGCCTGTCACTTGCCAACAGCTGTTATATATTTAGCATACTCATGCATATTCATAGCTTTCCCAGGAACTAATTATAACGTTTGCATTCTAATTACGCATGCGCTTTCTTGCTGAGTGGGAGTCCCTGGTGGTCATCGATAGTCTTCCTCGCTGTGTTTACTGAATGACCTCAATGCTTGCACATGCTCGCAAGGTCCTAGTGCTGAGTTAGCAGTTCGCATGTCCTTGCTTCTGTTCTGTTCCAGTCTTGCTCCACGTTGGGTGCCACTCTACTTCTTGAAGGCATCCTTGGTCTTATTTACTGTCTCCTTAGTTGTTATCAGTCCCATGATGTTCCTTCCCCCGTCAGCCAAGCATTCCTTTCTCTACACGTGTTAGCAAGTTAGAACAGTTTGCTGTATTCTACTATGTTAGTTTAAAGACACACACACTATTGTTAGTTTAAACCTACAATTTAAGCCTACACTTACAGTATAGTATACCTGATATAGGAGCATTTCATCTTAGCTAGAGTCTTTAAGGGCTTTTAGGATACAGATAACAAAAAATCTTTAACTACAGAAACACAGTGAAATTCAACTTTACATTGGAATTGCAAGAATTATATTATAGACAGATATATTAAAATCATTAAGTGATAAAGAAGCAAAGCATGTTAAATTACCAAGACTTATTTAAAAATACTTAGAGGCAAATACATTTCTTCATAGATATTTTAAAGTGGATAAGATTGTCAGACAGCTTTAAACTACATAAAATTTTCAGAAAGAATAGTGAGACATTTACAAAAATACTTTGGTAGACAACACTTGGCTTTTTAAATTACCTTCAGAGTAATTTGTTACAGTTAGCCATGGAAAAAATTTGCATTGGGCATCACAAAAATTAATATGGGGTTAAATTTCTTAAATTATTAAGTAATTTATTAAGTCCGAAGACAAAAGAACGCAGTGTGACACAATGTAGCTCAATTTAAGTTGTGAATTCGGAATATTCTCAGGGAATAAATTTGAGTCACTCAGGTTAAAAGTTATATCTACAAAAGATTCATCACACAATAAACAAATTACTTCAGTAAAGGTCTGGATTGTGTCTACATGCACAATACTAAAAGGCTACCTTTGCTGAATACATATTTTCCGTTAATATTTAGTCTAAATCAGCCTGTCAGCAGTTTGAGTGGAGATATTCCAATGAAGTAGTTAGCCTATAGGAGCTAGAAGTGGTTACTTTTGACTAGCCAAATTTGGATATTCTGCATGGAAATCAATCTGACCCATACTTGTAGATACTTCATATTTTGTGTTATTTTCTGTTAGTTATGTGCTGAGAGAGAAGAGCAAAAGGATAAACATGTCAATAACAGGAGACAAGTAAGCTATTATCCATTCCTTTGTTTACACGGAATAAAATAGGAATTAGTATTCCAGGCTTGTGACTCTACCTCTTGGCTTTTAGACTTTTAAATGCAGTTGCTAATAATCTCCATGCATTCATGCATGCTGACAGATATGCCACAATACTTTAATCAGCATTGGCTACAAGGCTAATAAAGGCTAGTAATAAAATAAAATTCTGTAGGGGCTCCCTCTTTACAGGCAGTATCAAGCCCTATGAACTTTTAATGCCTACTCTCTATTTAGATAGTCATGGCTCAAAGCCTGTATTAAAAATAGCAAGGAATGCTTATTCTGAAGTGTTTGAAAATATTGTAAATTACACTGTAGTATTGGCTTACTCCAAACTAATCTTATCCCTTATTGCACAGCACTGCACCAGCTACTAAGAAGGAGAAAAATAACTGTTGCTGAAGCCAGGACACTGACCTTTGCAGAAACACTTCTCTTTCATTTGGCAGCTTCATTTCCCACCTTTCCTTCTGTCTTACTCCCCTGTCCTTTTACCTGTAGTTTATTTAGTCATCAGGAATTGGTGTGACGGTGCTGCTGCTTTTTAACTATGTAGCTAATAGGTTTGTTGTATTCACCTAGAAGCAAATACCTATTTCTCATTCCATTTCCACTGAAGCTTCATTTTCATCTCAATATCGCATTCCTCAGGAGCTGCACAATACATTTCTTTTGAGGAAAGCAATGAATGTATTTACTCTTTGTTTTACCTCTGTACAGGGTACTGTGGATTTTCCTGTCTTTTATTTCCCTGTACATTTTATAAAAATGCTAAATTTATCAGGAAGCTAAAAATAAATGCAACAATGAATCAAGAAATAAATGTGTGCACATGCATTTGCAATAAAGGTCTTTCATTAGCATTATTTATTAAAAGTAGATAGAATACAGTACAATAGCAGTGCAAAAAATTAGTAAGCCCAGTAAGCCCAGTGGAAAGCTAAAATCTTTTTACAATGAAAGATGGATATATCTTATATTCTTTAAGATCATCAAGCTTCTATTGGGTCTAATTCTACCCTGGTAGTTGATATATTTCCAGACTTCATGGTGTAAATCGGATCTTTTTATAGTCATGAAGGAAAAAAGTGAACCTGGAGTAGTCTTGACAGAATGAGTGCATTAACTATGGAACCACTATTTCATTTCAATCCACACAAAATAAAATACCCATACATTGATCTGTACCATCCTGCTATTTCATCCCAGAGTCTCCACTCACAGGACCAGGAGATACTGGATTCTTGTCTCCAGGCTCCCATCCTAATCCAGCAGTCAAGGAGCTTGCCAGAGTCCCATAAATCTGCGGCAGAATCAGTCTAGCATTGACATGCCCATTTCAGCTATTGCTATTTTTAGGTAGGTTGTGAGTTATACATCATCTACTTCATTCATCCGTAATGACATTATAAATGTATTCTAAATATAATTCACGCCAGTTGTGCCACAGCCATTGACAGGACATCCGGTCTTACCCAGTGCTCCTCAAAAGAAACCTTATAATCCTGTAGGATATTATTCTGTTATGCTTTAGGCATCGCCAGTTCCCATGGGTGAGCTATCTATATTGTCAGAGTACTGGCTATATTCACCAGCAGTGTGGTCTTCCTTTGCCAGTAGCCTGGACTGTACTCAGTTATGTGGTTCATAGATGTTCATAGCAGCATTCCAGTATCTGAATGGGGCCTACAAGGGTGCTGGGGAGGGACTCTTCATCAGGGACTGTAGCAATAGGACAAAGGGTAATGGGTTCAAACTTAAACAGGGGAAGTTCAGGTTAGATATAAGGAAGAAGTTCTTTACCGTGAGGGTGGCGAGGCACTGGAACAGGCTGCCCAAGGAAGTTGTGAATGCTCTATCCCTGGCAGTGTTCAAGGCCAAGCTGGACAGGGCCTTGAGCAACCTGGTCTAGTGGAAGGTGTCCCTGCTGATTCGTAGAACTCGTTAAAAACTCACCAACAAAGTTTTAAGTTGACAAGCAGGTATTCTTTATTGCGGCGCCGGAGAACATGGGGGATAGCTCCTCCTAGTGTGTTCTGTCCGAGCATCAACCAAACCGTGATTATATTGTCGTTAGTCATACATATTCATTATATTGTATACATATTCATGAAGTTGTTTATAGATGACATCACATTCCTAGAACATTCTTCCCGCATGCGCACTTTATTATGGTAGTGGTCTTTGGGACCTTTGGTGGTCGTTTCTTCATCATCTTCCTCTTCATCACCTTATCTTTTCCTTGCATTCTTCTTCTGGTAGTCTTTGAGGTCTGCGCAGTAGATTAGATAAGTGCTTACGCCAGTTTAATTAGTTCAGTAACAGTGCTGACATAAGTGAGTGATTTCTTCTTGTCCTTTTACTTATCAGTTAACTTAGCTACAGCACATCCTGAACATCTGCTAGTTTCAGACACTCTTTATCTACAGTCCTTATTTTGCTTACAATAAATTTTATGCGAAGGTCATAAGGTTCTAAAACTATGTTAGCTACAACAATTTATATTATACAAGGATCCTTATTATGTTCTTTTGGTTGGGCTTTTTAGGTTTGGAAAGTTTTGTTGTTACGTACAAAGCCACCAAGCTTAAAATTACTCAAAACTGAATTTTCTTATTTGCAAAGGATTATATTTCATTTTGTACTTCCTTGTCTCACCTGCCCATGGCAGGGGGGTTGGAACTAGATGATCTTAACATCCTTTCTAACCCCAACCAGTCTATGATTCAACATCCACAGCCTGACTGGATCAACATCCATCCTCAGTGATAACACTTAAAATGCCTAGGAAACTGAGTGACAACTGGACAACAAATGGGTCTGTAAAACAGGTACTCTCACTATCAGGTATCAAACTTTGGATCATCTAGAAATACATGAATTGATGTTCTGTTCCTGCTCATCACATGATGACAAGGGGCCCAGAATTATCCCAGAAGAAAAGAACCAATAACAGGCATTTCTTCTTCCTTTTTACAGGTTACTGTAAGATGCCATTCAAACTCGGGTATAGAGAGGACTCTATACCCACTTGCACGCTCCACTAAATCCTCTCATGTCTTCTCTTTCTGATGAGATCCATGTTCCCTTATGGTGACACAAAATATATTGTACTGGAGTGTTGCTTCATCAAAGCCTTCTTCAGACTTCTTTACCCAGAGTTTTTATCCTTGGCATTTCAGGTGAAGTATTCTCAGGAGGTCCCAGAGATGATATGGGTAGTCAGACAGCCCTATAGCATCCCTCGTACTGACCATACTTCAGGGTTGTTTGCCCTGCCTTTATAGCTAGATATACTTGTGTATCTATCTGCCACACTAACAAATATCAAATATATCTAGGAATGTCAGCAGTGTAAGCTGAAAGACTGGACATTAAAAAACTAAAACAAAAAAAACCCCAAAACAAAACAAAACCACAACACAATCCTAAACCAGAATAGCAATAAACAATACAAAACAAGAGGTCTTAATTTTTTATTTTATTTTTTTTTTACTTTGGGATCTACTGTTTCATATTACTGCATGCAGCTTGTTTTTCACTGTCTCAGCCACTGTGCTCTCCTATAGGCCAGAAATAATGGATAATCATATCTAAGCAATAAATCTCAAAATTCTAAAACCAAAACAAGACTAGAAAGCTACAAACCAATGCTTATTTTGAAATATGTCATCAAGATGCTTGAAAGAGTAAATCAGTGATCTATTGTAGGAGTTCTGAGAGAAAAACAAGATGAAATTTGTTGATTATTGTATTTGTTCAGCCTTTGTTCAAGTTAAGTACTATTTCTCTTCCTTTCATTTAAGATTAAGAAAAAAACAAAAAATGGATTAAATGGATTTCTGTGTGGAGGACCAGCAAAGTGACTATTCTACTTATGTCCTATTTTCAGGGCTAAAGAAGGGTTTAAATGATACCTAAGTTTTTGTTAAAGTTGTTAGCAAAGGTATGAGTCTTTTCCAGCAGAATAGCACAAGAAAAAAAGAGGATATTTTCCTATCTATGTATTATAAATGTTTAAAGATATTTCTAGAAGGATACTTGCAGGCATAAGGTTATATCCTTTTTTCCTTTCTAACTGTTTTCAAAATGCTTGGGGTTTTTTATAATGGCTTTTACATTTTGCTCATAAAAGAAAATCACATACCATCAGTTATCCTTGCAGAGAAAGCCTTATGTTTTGTAATAATATGCCAACTTTGCTGTACTATTTTTGCAATCCTGACAGTGTTTAAGACTTCACTATTCATCAAAAAAGTAAAATCCAATTTTTTCACTGCTTGATTTCTTCACTAGTACTACAATTAACATGTCCTTAGTCCTGTTCTTACGTGTCTTCCTTTTATCAACATCTGGCAAGCCTATAGCTTTTGTGGTACTATAGTTCTGCAAACATTTACAGTGAAGTATTTTAAGCATATCTAGGTGACAACTCTGGATATAGAAATAGAGTAATTATTCTTTACTGCAGCACTCTCCTTTTGTTCTTATTTGACTTCAACACAGTTCTTTCCACTGAGGAATCTGTACCACTTATTTGGCATTAGCATCGCCGACTAGAACTCCTGTTTTACCATCTGCTAGTGCAAAACTGATGTGCTGTGCAAGAGTTATACTTGGTACTCTTGTGGTATGTGAGGTTTTCAATGTAAAAAGAAAACTGGATTATATCAATCATGTAATGTAATATTTGTTGAATAACAAAGCTAGTAGTTTTCCATTATTGTCTTATAGAAAGTTAACATTTTCACCATCTGGTTACCAATGATTTTGTATTCAGGTTTCAATGGCATAATTCTCAACAAACTTTAAAATTTGGTCAGAGTTAAACCACAACTGCACCTTATCTGTGAGAAGGATAATGCACTGGTTGAGATATGGACTGCCAGATGTATTGTTTTTTTAGATTTAGGACATGTCTATGTCACATCAGTACCAGTGTGAATTTAGATTTGTGATTTGCAGTGAGCTGACCTGGAACTCTCTGCAGTTGTTCACTATTTTCTGTGCCTTAAGTAAGTACCCTGTGGAATGGGAATTATGTGGTGTTTCTTAAATAGTCTTGTCTCTTCTCTATTTGCATATCAAAGCCTTCATTTGCTTATGGTCTTCAGGTACTACTAAAGTACAACTAAACAACAAAATAGCTACTCTTCTAAGCCTGCAACATAATTTTGCCAATTTGTTAGCTGCCAGGAAACTTATTTGTAGTGTATGCGTAGCAACTGTGTGGTTACTCAGACAATTAACAATGAATGCTTTGCATATTTATAAAAGTTAATATAGTTGAAGCATCATAGGTGATTCTACTCCTATAAGGTATTATCCATCAACATCAACAAAAGTGTTAAAGTTTTTCTTTCCCTTTTTAATGCACAGCAGTAGCCACACATTATCTATAGCTACATTAGCTAGTAGTGTGACACAACATGACATCTGTGAAGCCAAATAGTGCTAAGAGCTTGATCCGCATTACGGGAATTTCAAGCAGGCTTATTTCAGACTAGTGTTCATTTGGTCCCATGGACTAATTCATTAGTGGTTGCATCTAATGCAGTCCAGGAGTACCACTGAAAGGAATCAAATTTGTCCTCTCCATGACTGCTTCCATGGTCCGTGGTAAATGAAGGCTCCTGGGAGATGGGATTCAAAAATATAGTCATGGTTAAAGCTAAAGTACTAATGCAGTTGCACAGAGTAATAAAAGTATGGGATTGTACTTTGTGGTTGCTAGGCATATTTGTAATGCATTTAAAGCTTAAGTTTTGGGTGAATCTACAAAGTTACTGCATAAACTTTGCATTCTAAAGCACAAAGATCTAAAGCCAGCTCTCCAGCCAGGTTGAAGAGCCGCTGGCTCTGAAGTAGTAAAAGAACACGTATGCATATTAAAAGAGAAGAAGCAGGTCCCTGGACTGGTTTTCTTTCCACTGTTACACTGCTGCAGACGCTGCCACAGAGATCTCTAAAGAACTGTCTGACAAGTCCATCCACTCATTGATCATTTCAGCCTGGCAGGGAGGGTAATCAGCCACTAACAGGATGGATTTCGACAGGATGATGTTAGCAGGGCGGGGTCTCAGAGCCAATATATCTTGCAGAAAAGCTTAAAAAAGGGAGAAGAAACACAGCAGTAATCATGCCACCCTGTCAGAAACCCAGCTCTCACACAAAACAGTAGATTCCAAGATGGTCAAAGCTGAGTGTCCCAAAAAACTCTTCCTGAGATTGTTGTACATAGCTGTCCTGGATTCAGCTGTAGCAGTCATTTTTCTCCTTCTTAGTAGCTGGTGCAGTGCTGTGGTTTTGACTTTCAGCCTGGGAACAATGCTCATAACACACTGATGGTTTTTGTTGTTGCTAAGTAATGTTTACTCCAACCAAGGACTTTCTCAGTCTCATGCTCTGCCAGTGAGGAGGGGCACAAGAAGCTGGGAGGAAGCAGAGACAGGACACCTGACTCAAACTAGTGAAAGGGGTATTACATACCACAGCATGTCATGCCCAGCAAATGTGTCTGTTTCCATTTCTTCCAGTATATAAAATGGGGGGAGTAACCCAGAAGGCCCAGATTGCTGCTTGGGTTGGGCTGGGTATGGGTTGGCAGGTGGTGAGCAATTGTATTCTCTCCCCTTGTTATTTCCCTTATCATTATTATTATTGGTGGTAGCAGTGATAGTTTTGTATTATACCTTAGTTACTGGACTGCTCTTATCTCAACCTGTGGGATTTACATTCTTTTGATTCTCTTCCCCATCCCTCCGGGAGCGAAGGGAGGAAGAAGGGAGGGAGTGAGCAAGCGTGGTTCTGAGTTACTGGCTGGACAAGCCCTGCTTTAATGGAATAAAGCCACTGTAGATGGGAGAGTAATGTGAAGAGAAATTTACTATGTGAAGATTTTATATTTGATTCTGACACTTTCTTTTTCCATGCAATTATTGATGTCTTTTTTAAAAGTGCATTAAAATTTAATTCAGATTAAGATGAAAAATAAGAATAGGAAAAAGAGTAATGCATTGAAAGATCTTGTGTTGACAATCAGTTTAAGGCAGTAATCTTAATGAAGGTGAATGTCATTTCAGTGCCTTATCTCATATCCTCATTTTGTGTCTTAGGCAAACCTGGCAATTTAGATTTTTTTCCAAGTAATCTGTTGTATTCGTGATATGTGCTGCAGACTATTCAGGCTCATCACATGTTTAAATAGCATCTGTGGTGGAATCTAAAAAAATATTTATTAATAAATGCAAAGTACCTAAGATGTGAAAATAATTTTGCATGAATTTACTTAAAAGCAACAATATTTTATGTGTACCTTCATACCAAGTTCTCAGTAATTCAAGTACCTGAGATTTTTACCCTTACTATAGAAAAATCTTTGGGAAGTAATCATATTTTTTGATCTCTGCAAGATCCCATTACATTGCACACGCGTACATTACAATGTATTAATTCTAGATCATAAGATGTGTTTTATTAATGGGCATGACGTGCTGTGGTATAGAATACCCCTTTGGGCACTTTGGGTCAGGTGTCCTGTCTCTGCTTCTTCCCAGCTTCCCCTCCTCCCTGGCAAAGCATGAGACTGAGAAAGTCCTTGGTCGGAGTAAATATTACTTAGCATCACCTAAAAACATCAGTGGTATCAGCGTTGTTCCCTGGCTGAAAGTCAAAACCACAGCACTGCACCAGCTACTAAGAAGGAGAAAAAAATGACTGCTGTAGCTGAACCCAGGACAGTATCCACCCCTTATTCCATACCATCCATGTCATGCTCAGATCCCACATTTTTCAATATACCATCGCTTTTGTCTCATATATATATACACACACACACCCCCACACACACAAAGAGAAAGATATCATTCCCTAGTCCATGGACCAATCCCTATAAAATTGCTGAATTCATCCAGTCCATGATGTCAGGCTCCATCTCTTGTAATAGTCTTTCAGGGCAGGAGGGACAGTGTGTAGTGCTGGGTTGTTGCCTGCTGATGACACCGCCAAACTCGTCTGGTCACTGCTGAGCTTGTGTGGTTTTGTCAACATTCATTCTTGGTTGGGGTGATGATCAGAGGGAAGTCAGGGTCAGTTGCTGGTGACCTGAAGATATCTAGCTGGTGGGCTATAAAAGTGTTATAGAGCAGGCAACAGCATACAATTGAGTTCATTGGCTGTTTTCCCCCAAAATCAAATCCCCTTGAGGTACACATCGGACTTCCCCATCTTCCCGCATTACCCACCAAGTATATCCAGGTCCCAGAGCAAAAGCAACCCCACGAGTGGGTTTGCCTTTACCTGAAGCAGGAATAACCCAGACTGTCTTCCCCAACAAATTCTTTATGTGCACCACAGGAACTTTATCCCCCTCTACAGGACGTAAAAGTTCTGATTGGGCTGGGCCAGCCCTGTTGGCAGATCCCCTACTGTTGACCAACCAGGTGGCTTTTGGTAAATGTGTATCCCAGTGTTTGAAAGTCCCACCACCCATTGCTCTAGTGTAGCTTTTAACAGCCCGTCGTACCGTTCGATTTTCCCAGAGGCTGGTGCATGGTAGGGGATGTGATATACCCACTCAATGCCATGCTCTTTGGCCCAAGTGTCTATAAGGTTGTTCTGGAAATGAGTCCCATTGTCTGACTCAATTCTCTCTGGGGTGCCTTGTCACCACAAGACTTGTTTCTCAAGGCCAAGGATAGTGTTCTGGGCAGTGGTGTGGGGCAGAGCGTATGTTTATAGCCAGCCAGTGGTTGCTTCCACCATGGAAAGCACATAGCGCTTGCCTTGGCGTGTCCGTGGGAGTGTAATATAGTCAATCTGCCAGGCCTCCCCATACTTGTACTTCAGCCATCGTCCTCCATACCAGAGAGGCTTTAACCGTTTGGCTTGCTTAATTGCAGCACATGCTTCACATTTGTGAATAACCTGGGCAATAGTGTCCATTGTTAAATCCGCCCCTCGATCAAGAGCCCATCTATATGTTGCATCTCTGCCTTGATGGTCTGAGGTGTCATGGGCCCAGCGGGCTAAAAATAATTCACCCTTATGTCGCCAATCTGAGTCCATCTGAGCCACTTCAATCTTAGCAGCTTTATCCACTTGCTGGTTGTTCTGGTGTTCCTCAGTGGCCCGACCCTTGGGTACATGAGCATCTACGTGGCGTACCTTCACTACCAGGTTCTGCACCCAAGCAGCGATACCTTGCCACAGTGCAGCAGCCCAGATGGGTTTCCTTCTGCGTTGCCAGTTGCTCTGCTTCCATTGCTGCAACCACCCCCACAGGGCATTTGCTACCATCCATGAGTCAGTATAGGGATAATGTACTGGCCATTTTTCTTGTTCAGCAATTTGTAGAGGAGACCCTGCCTTTGAACATCCAGCCCAGCACAGGCAACCGGGGTGCCAGGAGGAGCTGCACTTCAGTTCCAATCACTTCTGAGGCAGCTCGAACCCCTTCATAGGCTGCCAGTATCTCTTTTTCAGTGGGAGTATAGCTGGCCTCAGATCCTCTGTATCCCCGACTCCAAAAGCCAAGGGGTCAACCTCGAGTCTCCCCTGGAGCTTTCTGCCAGTGGCTCCAGGTAGGACCATTCTCCCTGGCTGCGGAGTAGAGCATATTTTTCACATCTGGCCCGGCCCAGACTGGTCCAAGGGCTACTGCATGAACTATTTCTCATTTAATTTGTTCAAAGGCTTGTTGTTACTCAGGGCCCCATTTGAAATCATTCTTCTTCTGGGTCACGTGATACAGAGGACTTACAATCAGACTGTAATTTGGGATGTGCATTCTCCAGAACCCCACAACACCTAAGAAAGCTTCTGTTTCTTTCTTATTAATTGGTGGAGACATTGCTCTTGTATTACTAATCACATCTGTGGGGATCTGGCAACATCCATCTTGCCATTTTATTCCCAAAATTGAATCTCCTGTGAAGGTCCCTTGACCATCTTTTCCCCACAAACAATACCCTCCCCAATAAACACCTACCCACCTTACCACTCTTCCACCTCCCTTAAATACATTTTCCCAGAGACACCACTGGCTTTGTTAATTGACTCAGCTGCTCCAGGTCCATTACAGAATCAGCTGGAACCAACTATGTCCACCTCAGAGCAGCCCTGAGCTCTCCTCACAAAAACCACCCCACAACTCCCACCACCAAAAGCTGGTGTGGCAAACCCCATGCATACATGTGTTGATTGGTTATACATTTCAGCTGAAGCCAGACTCACAGCTGGAGTAGATTGAAGTGGCTGCACTCAAGTCTATAAAGCTGTGCTCAGAGGAACTTACAAAAGTTTTGCTGTGGTCACAGATGAAGATGGTAGCAGGGTGGGGAAGCCTGCTGTATGTCTTTGCTATTGCCTTCAGAGTTTTAGGTATATTCAAAATAATTTTTCCTTGCTTTTAAAGCAATGCTTCAGGTGTTCTTTTTTCTTAGAAGTATTAGGGTTTTTTGAAACACTTTCAAAAAGCTGAACATTACTCTGGTACATCAAATCTAATTTTCTTGAGCTTAGAGGTTTTGGGAGGTTATAACTTGTGTGTTAAAGAGGAAAAAAAAAATTTTTCTTTTCAGTCTTGTGTAATTGTAGAGATTTCATTCTGTGTTGGTGCTGGTCTTTCCTAATATAAATTCGGTTAATTAGGATGTGTAGGTTTGTTTTATAAGCTGTAATATTTTTAGATTAACAAGTGTTTAGAAGTAACATTGTTTTGTGTTTTATTAAATTATATTCCTTTAGTAATATTTTTATATGAATGATGATTTCACTTTGATACCCAAAGGAAAGACTAGTAGCTAGGTTTCAGTAGTAAGTAGATGAAGGTGTGGGAAAACTGTTATGCAATTTCTTACCTATGGAATGGTATGTAACACTATGGTTGAAATATATGTTTGTCTGCTTTTGGAAGAGAATATACTTGTTGGGACTAAAGTTATCTTTGATTCTTTTAGTTAGCTGGTTTTAAATTTGTGTGATAATGCTGTTTTCCACAAAACATTTGCCTTGCTATCCCCCCCTACAAAATTCATAATCACTTTCCTTCACTGCTTCATAACATCACTGTGTTACTGTTGTGGACTTTTACACACTCCTATAGACAGCATGGCTCATAAAGCTTAATGAGAGCAAGTTCATTAAATCACTCATAATTAACAGATTTACTGCTTACTTCTCAGTTGCCTAGTTTGTGACAGTCTTTGGCAATTGGCTTCCACTGGAAGCAAGACTTGCATCCAAAAGCTCATAAAAATGAAAATTAAATTAATCTTCATTAGAATTACATTATTGAATTTCAAATCTGTTGTTGTTACCAGTAGACTTAGAAAATAGTTTTTCACTTGCAGAAAGTAACAGATAAGTGGAGAGTTCACTAAAGTAGCTTTCCTTCCTATACGTCTATGTCAAAAATATGTTTAATTTCTTGAGTCCTCCTGTTTCATCAGAATACACCTTTGGGCTCTATAGGAAGAATAAACAGAGAATTTGGCTAAATAGTTATGCTCTAAAAATCTAAAAACAAATGCTTGATGCCTTCTGATAAAGTCTTTATCATAATTTAAAATTTCCAGTATTAATAAAAATGTCAGCAAGATTAAGATGAATCTTTTTTAGAAAGTCATGTAAAGAAGAGGCGACATATGTGTAACACCAGTGTGCTAATGTTAATAATAGAGACTGGTTGGAAAGACTTTGAATGTGTTTCTATTTTTATTTTTATCCAGTTGACTTTAGTGAAATTACTTGATTTGTTTATATTCCTCTGTCTGAAAGTAGAGATGGGAATGTTGAGTTTTATTGTTCTGTTATCATTATTGTTGTTAAAAGATTTTATGCTTGAGTTAAATTTCATTCTTTGTTAGAATTAACTGTGTGCTGATACAGGAAAAAAATAAGAGCCTCTTTTCTTTCTCTTGCCAAAATTAATGTGCTGTTTCAAATACTGAATTTAGACTTATGGAACAGGTAAGGTTTAAGGTTTTGCAATGAACAGTTGTTCCAAGTTTTCATAGTTCTTACTTGAAGCAGTAAATAAAAGGTGAATGCATGCCAAGGGGGAAGCTGTGTCTGCTCTGTGCATGTCAAGAGAATCAAAACCTTCACACAACTTGAACCTGGTTTTAGTACTTAACTGTGGTGTCTGTAGTTCAGAAAATCACCAATCCCATGTAGATGTCTGAGCTCAGCCTGGGGGAAAGGAGCATTCCAATAGTTCCATGACAGCTGCTGCCTGAAGTGGAAGTAACAGTTAAGTTAGGAGTCTCACTTCCTTCACCATGTGAAGGGTGAGCTGGTTGTTTCTAGAGGGCCATCTGTAAACTGCACTCTATTAGCAACCCGATAGTTAACTAAAGATAGTAGTAAATCTAGACTCTGTCACTTCTGGAGTCTACACTAGACTTGTACCAGATCTGTAGCTTTCTAAAAGTAAATACCTGAAAAATATCTGAAAGAACTGAGCATCACCATTTTCTTTTATTAAATGATCTCGTCTTTTATGTAGTGCCATACTCTATGTAATAATGTATTGTTTAGGCTGCTTGCTGCTAAAGCAACATTCTTGATGCTAAATTTTAATTCCTTACACTGAAGATCTCCATATGTATGTTTTATAAACTATAGACCCTTGATGCAATCAGCTGGGTACCCTGAACAGCTGTTTCAGAAAGTGTGTGACTATGTAGCAATTATAAATTCATAGAATCATAGAATAGTAAGGGTTGGAAAGGACCTTAAGATCATCTAGTTCCAACCCCCCTGCCATGGGCAGGGACACCTTGCCCTAAACCATGTGGTCCAAGGCTCTGTCCAACCTGGCCTTGAACACCGCCAGGGATGGAGCATCCACAACCTCCCTGGGCAACCCATTCCAGTGCTTCACCACCCTCACTATAAAGAACTTCTTCCTTATATCTAATCTAAACTTCCCCTGTTTAAGTTTGAACCCATTACCCCTTTGTCCTACCACTACAGTCCCTAAGGAAGAGTCCCTCCCCAGCATCCTTGTCGGCCCCCTTCAGATACTGGAAGGCTGCTATGAGGTCACCATGCAGCCTTCTCTTCTCCAGGCTGAACAGCCCCAACTTCCTCAGCCTGTCTTCATATGGGAGGTGCTCCAGCCCTCTTGTCATCCTTGTGGCCCTCCTCTGGACTTGCTCCAACAGCTCCATGTCCTTTTTATGTTGAGGACACCAGAACTGTACGCAGTACTCCAAGTGAGGTCTCACAAGAGCAGAGTAGAGGGGCAGGATCACCTCCTTTGACCTGCTGGTCATGCTTCTTTTGATGCAGCCCAGGATATGGTTGGCTTTCTGGGCTGCAAGTGCACACTGCCGGCTCATGTTAAGCTTCTAACCAACCAACACCCCCAAGTCCTTCTCTGCAGGGCTGCTCTGAATCTCTTCTCTGCCCAACCTGTAGCAGTGCCTGGGATTGCCCCCACCCAGGTGTAGGACCTTACACTTGCCTTGGTTAAACTTCATAAGGTTGGCATTGGCCCACCTCACAAGCATGTCAAGGTCCCTCTGGATGGCATCCCTTCCCTCCAGTGTATCAACCGAACCACACAGCTTGGTGTTGTTGGCAAACTTGCTGAGGGTGCGCTCAATCCCACTGTCCATGTTGCCGACAAAGATGTTGAACAGGACCAGTCCCAACACCGATCCCTGAGGGACACCACTCGTTACAGGTTTCCAACTAGACATCGAGCCATTTACCACAACTCTTTGCGTGTGGCCATCGAGCCAGTTTTTTATCCACTGAGTGGTCCATCCATCAAATTGATGTCTCTCCAATTTAGAGACAAGGATGTCATGCGGGACAGTGTCGAACGCTTTGCACAAGTCCAGGTAGATGACGTCAACTGCTCTGCCCCTGTCCATCAGTTCCGTGGCTCCATCATAGAAGGCCACCAAATTGGTCAGGCAGGATTTCCCCTTAGTGAAGCCATGTTGGCTGTCGCCAACCACCTCGTTGTTTTTCATGTGCCTTAGCATGTTTTCCAGGAGAAACTGTTCCAAGATTTTGCCAGGCACAGAGGTGAGACTGACTGGTCTGTAGTTTCCCGGGTCTTCCACCTTCCCCTTCTTGAAAATGGGGTTTATATTACCCTTCTTCCAGTCATCGGGAACTTCACCTGACTGCCAGGATTTTTAGAATATGATGGACAGTGGTTTATCAACTTCATTAGCCAGCTCCTTCAGGACCCGTGGATGGATTTCATCAGGTCCCATGGACTTGCGCATGTTCAGGTTCTTAAGATGGTCTCGAACCTGATCCTCTCCTACAGTGGGCCTAAGGTCTTCACAGTCCCTGCATTTGCTTTCCAAGACTTTCATGGTGTGGTCAGAGCATTTGCTGGTGAAGACTGAGGCAAAGAAGTCATTGAGAACCTCAGCCTTCTCCAAATCCATGGTAGCCAGTTCTCCTGATAGCTTCTGGAGAGGGCCTACATTGTCCCTAGCCTGTCTTTTATTTGCTACGTATCTATAGAATCCTTTCCTGTTATCTTTTACATCCCTTGCCAAACTTAATTCTAGCTGGGCCTTAGCTTTCCTAACCTGGTCCCTAGCTTCCCGGGCAATGCTCCTATATTCTTCCCAGGCCACCTGTCCACTCTTCCACCTTCTATAAGCTTCTTTTTTCCCTCTAAGTTTCCTCAGCAGCTCCTTGTCCATCCATGGAGGTCTCCTGGCCCTCCTGCTGCACTTTCTTCTAGTCGGGATGCAACACTCCTGAGCACATAGCAGGTGATCCTTGAATATCGACCAGCAGTCTTGGCCCCCCCTGCCCTCTAGGACTATATCCCATGAAATCTTACTAAGGAGGTTCCTGAAGAGGCCAAAGTCTGCTTTCTTGAAGTCCAGGGCAGGGAGCTTGCTGCATGCTCTTCTCACTGTCCTGAGGATCTCAAACTCAACCATCTTGTGATCACTAGAGCCAAGGCTGCCCTGGAGTGTCACATTTCCAACCAGTCCCTCCCTGTTGGTGAGCACAAGGTCCAGCATGGCACCTCTCCTTGTCAGCTCCTCTATTGCTTGCAAGAGGAAGTTGTCTTCCACACAATTAAGGAACCTCCTGGATTGCTTGTGCCGGGCCGTACCGTCCCTCCAACAGATGTCAGGATGGTTGAAGTCCCCCATGAGGACAAGGGCCTGCAACATGAGGCTGCTCCTATCTGTCTGTAGAGCACTTCATCCACAGAGTCCTCTTGATCAGGCGGCCTGTAACAGATCCCCACCGTAATGTCCCCCATTGCTGTTTTCCCTTTGATCCTGACCCACAAACACTCTGTTACCTCATCACCTGTCCCCAGACAGAGTTCCATACTCTCTAGCCTATCACTGACATAGATAGCAATGCCCCCTCCCCGTCTGCCTGGCTTGTCTTTTCTAAACAGCCTGTAACCTTCTATTCCGACACTCCAGTCATAGGAGCCATCCCACCATGTTTCTGTGATATCAGTGACATCATATTCCCGTAGCCTTGCACATATCTCTAATTTCTCTTGCTTGTTCCCCATACTATGGGCATTTGTATAGAGGCACCTTAGCCAAGCTCCAAATGCAGGCCACTCAGTGGCTGGGGCAGCTGGAACATCTCTGCATTGCTCCAAGCACTTATTACAGGTGCTGGCAACTGACCAGGAGTGTTGGGAGGGATCAGTACTCCCTCCCCCAACACATCTGGTTTAAAGTTTTCTTGATCAGCCTGGCAAGCCTCCTACCAAAACAGCTCTTCCCCTTCTTTGTCAGACCAGCTCTACCAGCCTCCAGTAGACTTGGCCTCCCAAATTGAGTCCCATGTTCTAAATAGCCAAACCCCTGACTATGGCACCACCATTCTAACCATTTATTAATCTGCCAAATGCACCTAGCTTTTTTAAGGTCCTCCCCTTTGCCCTGGAGGATCAATGAAAAAACTATCTGAGCTCCAGAGCCCCTAACCACCTCTCCCAGGGCTCTGTAGTCCTTTTTAATGTTCTCCAGGCTACTGCTATCTATATCTCTAGCACCCACATGGACCACTAGAAGGGGGTAATAGTTAGCAGGACTTACTAGAGCAGGCAGCCTCTCAGCAACATCCCTGATCCGAGCCCCTGGCAGGCAACACACCTCCCTTGAGACTGGGTCAGGCTGGCAGATGGGTGCCTTTCAAAGTAGATTCCCCTACTACTATGACCTGCTGCTTTTTCCTGGAGGCACCAGTAGTGATCCTCTTTACTGGTGCATCAGCAGGATGCTCATTAGGTACGGTGAGTGCTTTCTCATTAGCCCCCTGCAGAACTGCAAAGCAGTTCTGGGTGGGGACATCAGAGTTAGGAGGAAGTCCCTTGTCATTAATTGTCCTCTTCCTACTTTTTTTTTAGTTTTTCTCGTAACTAATTCCCAGCTTCCTGGGTTGCTGCCCTCCTTCTTTCCTATATGAGCAATGCTGGACGTTTGCAGCCCCTGTACACTTTGGGCCTGGAGCAAGCAGCCCAGCTTCCTCTCAGCTTCCCTGGCATCTTTTAGCTCACCAACAGCCTCCCGCAGCTCAGCCACCTGCTGCAGGAGGACCTCCACTAGGGCGCACCGAGTGCAGCCCTGTCCATTGTGCACCCTCGCCTCAAGAGACCAGTCGAGGCACTTTCTACACTCCGAGGTCTGCGCCGTCAGCCTCTCCTCTCATCAGCTCTGTCTGGGTGCCTATGCTGGGCACCACCGGGGTAGAGCTCCTAGAGCGGGCTCTGGTCCTGAGGCGAGTGCTTATCATCCCGCTCGCCCTGCCTGCGCAAACTGCCGCGCCACGCCTTGTTTGTCAAGCTCTTTGTGATGGGTTTTTACCCACTCAGGGCTGCCACGGTCACTCCTGGCGCCGCCCCCTGTGAGTCAGCTGCTCGCGTCAGCTGAGCTGCTGGCTCCTGGGTAAGTCTTGTCAAGGACTTGAGGCTCCCTCGGTGGCTCTTGCCGCTCTGAACTGAGGCTCCTGGACGCTGTGCTTCTCCCCGCTCCGGTGTTAAAGGCGTCCTCTCTGGAGATACCTCGGCAATTCATGGAAGAAGCAAGCTGTAGGGAGTGTGTGTTAGCCATGACTGCACTGTTGAAGGGATTAATGATGCAGAGGTATAGGATGCCCTTTACAGGACATCAGGTAGGATGAGCAGTTGTGATGACTGCAGTTTGTATGGACACATGGTACTTAAAAATCTTTTTTACATTGTTAAATGGAATTCAGCTTAAACTAACTTTTCCAAAGTCTAGGTTTCTAAATGTAAGCTGTTTGACTAGTAGACTGGTTCCAAAAATGAGAAAAATGCTTTAATTGCAGAATAAGCAATTAAACAGAGTGGCAGAGAAGTTATGGTTCATATGTGATTTTTTTTTTTTTTTTGCTGATGGGTGACTGATTAACTATCTTGATTAGCCTAGCATTCTTATAATTTTTTTTTTTTAATAGACATTTGTCTATGGAATAGATTCATGGTGCTTTGAGACAGGTGACCTAGGCAAAAATCTTCACAAGTGGTTGTATCTGCCTGGACTTTCAACCGGTTTATGGGTTCACAAATCAGTGGCATGCATATGAAGGGAAATAGTGTTGTGGGGTTTTTTTATCCTCATTTAATTCATCTTTCCCAAGGTGATTCTGCTAATGATGATCTATTTCAAACTAGGATGCTTGGTTCTAAGGCAGGCTGTTTGAAGACCAACAGGAGGGAGTGCTCTAAGGCAGAGTGAAAGCATCCCATTTGGCTTTTAAAAAAAAAGTTATAGGAGGAAACATTATTTCATGAGATCACTGAAAAGATATATATAATGCAACAAAAATGTCTGAAACATTTAACCAAAGTGCCTTTTTCTTTTTCCTCCAAGTTTGTCAAGCTCCACAGGCTGACTTGCTCTTGCTGTCAGAAACTGTTTTCTGTGAACTCAGGATATGGTGAAAACTTGTATTATGAGATCTTGTGCTTCCATCTGTTTTTCATGGGGTTTGATTTCACTAGCTGAGAAGGATCATACCTTTCCAATTTCCTTGATTAGCTACAGTTAAAAGGTTCTGAATGTGTGCCTATTTGCAATCTTACATAATTGACTTCAGGCAAAATGTTTATTTTTAGTGTTTGAGTAACTGAGATAAAAAATATTCTTCCATTGTTAGTGTTCATCCAGGTGCTTGCTTTCATTTAAAATAATGAAGTGCTTAAAAAAATTAAAAATACCCTACAAAACCCACATGTGAACATGTTATTCCATTTCTGATTTCCTGGTTTTAAACAACTGGGAGCAATGCTAAAATTTAGAGAATTTGAAATCTGTGCTGAGGTGTAGTTAAGATTTACCTCAGTGGTTTTGAGTCTGTTCTTAGGCCTAATCTAGAGATTAGGAAAAAACTTGCAATCTTTAGGATTCACAAAGTTGTTCATTATTTTTCTAAGTGCTGAAGAAAAACAGGGAATAGTAAACATAAGTGTAAATAAGAAAGCAACAATGGCAAAAGCATTTCAGACACAACTTTAATTATTTCAGTAGTAGAAATCTAATAAAAGGTTGTGCAGGTTTTCCAGGTAACTTTACAGAGTGAAGAGATGTAGTTTAAATGATCTGAATCTGCTTGGTGTAAATTATGTCTATGTATCAAAAGCTAGATAATTTTTTATTATTTTTTTTTTTTAATCCAGAGTGAAGAAATTGCTGAAGGGACAATAGAAACCATAGTACTTAATGTTAGTTGGTGAAATATGTTATGTTTGGAGAGTCTCATGTTTGGGGAGCAAAAGAAAGAAATAAAAAATTGCAATATCCTTAGAGAAACTGTGAAGTACTTTGAGTAGTTAAATTCCTTTCTAAAAGGATGGCTGTGGGTTAAGATACCAGGTGTTCTAAGTGAAGTCTCTGTAGTCTTGTCCTTAGTGCTCTACATGAACAGCCTGGATTCCAGTGTGGGGAATAAAGAAAAATTAGCTATGTCCAATGGAAATACAAATTGGTGCAGACAACAGCAAAAACAGATAAAAGTATAAACTTGAGATATTGTTAATTATAATGCAAGGATTGATTTGCCAATATAGGGGCATATGGAATTTTATCGTGATCACTGAAATAAAAACTACTGCAAAAAGCTAGTCTTTAGGAAAGCAGAACAATGTTCTCTCTGCTCAAAAAAATGAACCCTCTCAGTTCCTTCACCCTATTTTTTTGTGAATACAATGTTTTGATATAACTAACATATTAACTGAGTAAACAATGCTAATTTTCTGTTAAACAGAAGAATGAAATTAATATCAGCCTTTTAATCTGGATGATTGATTAAGACTAATTAACATCATAGAATAATTTATTTGATAATGAATTCTGTAACCAGTAACAATAAGGTTTTGTTGTGAAGTCATTCTTTTCTTGAGTGAAATGTGGGAGACTGTTTAAGTACACTACTTCACACTTGCAGGTCTGTTTGTTGGAATGCTTGTTGTTTATCCTTACACAAAGTTCATACTTTGTGCAAGTTCACAAACAACATTCCATAGCTCTCAGTTAAGCAACAGATCTTGTAGTCTGGGGAATAAAAATTGAGACTCCAGAATTACTTCTCCTGTAATAATTTAGTCATAATTCTGAACAAGTTACTAAAAGAGAACACACACGCACACACACCCCCAAATTCCACCTCCTTTAACCAATTTACTTGATATGAAGGAAAAAAGAATTGTATTTTCAAGGCAACTGGATTATTTACTGCCATAATTAAGCATATTACTTTTCATCTAAATTATGTATATGTTTAAGCCTGAAAAGGAACAGATTCTTATCATATGTTATAGAGAATATGGAACAGAGCCAGGAGTTTTCCGAAGGTTGTGCTGAAGTGTGGATTAGGTAGCAACTATCAGTATTGATGTAAAAGCCTAAAACATCTTCATATATGTTCTCAGTGACATTAAAATAATTTTTATATGGAGGCAAAGAAAGAATGAAACTGTGCAAGTGATAGCATTTTCTCAGTAAATGGGCAGATAGTTTTTAGTTTTCCATTAGCAGAGTTATATATATATCCTTGAAAGCTGCTAAAGATGTGAAGAAGAGTATTCAGGAAAGGCTATTTTATGTTGCTTTTTTTTTCCCAAAAGACCTTTGGCTTCTAGATTCTGACTTCTTTCTGTGAAATGAGAGTTATAGCTAATACAGACAACTACCATGCTGACCTAAGGTAATTGTCCCTGCCATGCTTGATACTTGTCTGCCAGTCCCCCATGAGGACAAGGGCCTGCAACATGAGGCTGCTCCTGTCTGTAGAGCACTTCATCCACAGAGTCCTCCTGATCAGGTGGTCTGTAACATCTCCACAGTAATATCCCCCATTGCTGTTCTCCCTTTGACCCTGTCCCACAAACTCTCTGTTGACTCATCACCTGTCCCCAGACAGAGTTCCATACTCTCCAGCCTATCACTGACATAAATAGCAATGCCCCCTCCCCATCTGCCAGGCCTGTCTTTTGCTAAAGAGCCTGTAACCTTACATTCCAACACTCCAATCATAGGAGCCATCCCACCATGTTTCTGTGATGCCAATGATATCATATCCTTGTAGCCATGCACACCTCTCTAATTCCTCTTGTTTATTCCCCACACTATAGGTGTTTGTATAGAGGCATCTGAGCTGAGCTCCAAATGAAGCTGACTCAATGACTGGAGCAGGTGAAATATCTTTACATCACTCCAAGCACTTATTATATGTGTTGGTATCTGACTGGGAGTGTTGGGATGGATTGATGCCCCTCTCCCCCAACACATCTAGTTTAAAGCTTTCTTGACCAGCCTGGCAAGCCTCCTACCAAAACAGCTCTTCCCCTTCTTTGTCAGACCAGCTCCACCAGCCTCCAGTAGACCTGGCCTCCCAAATGGAGCCCCATGTTCTAAATAGCCAAACCCCTGACTATGGCACCACCATTCTAACCATTTATTAACCTGCCAAATGCACCTAGCTTTTTTAAGGTCCTCCCCTTTGTCCTGGAGGATCAATGAAAAAACTATCTGAGCTCCAGAGCCCCTAACCACCTCTCCCAGGGCTCTGTAGTCCTTCTTAATGTTCTCCAGGCTACTGCTATCTATATTGCTAGCACCCACATGGACCACTAGAAGGGGGTAATAGTCAGCAGGACTTACTAGAGCAGGCAGCCTCTCAGCAACATCCCTGATCTGAGCCCCTGGCAGGCAACACACCTCCCTTGAGACTGGGTCAGGCTGGCAGATGGGTGCCTCTGTGCCTTTCAGAGTCCCCTACTACTATGACCTGCTGCTTTTTCCTGGAGGCACCAGTAGTGATCCTCTTTACTGGTGCATCAGCTGGTTGTTTATTTGGCTAGGTGTGAGTTTCCTTGTTAGCCCCCTGCAGAACTGTGAAGGGGTGGGGACATCAGATTTAAGAGGAAGCCCCTTGTTTTTAATTTTCTTCCTCCTTTTTTTGTTGTTGTCATTGGTTTGTTGTGTGTGGTTTTGTGGGGTGTTTTTTTGGGGGTTGTGTTTGTTTGTTTGTTACTAGTTCCTAGCTTCCTGGGTTAATGTCCTCCTTTTCTGTATGAGCTATGACAGACACTTGTGGCCCCTGCACAGTTTGGGCCTGGGGCAAGTTGTCCAGCTCCCTCTCAGCTTTCCTGTCACCTTTTAGCTTACCGACAGTCTCCCGCAGCTCAGCCACCTGCTGCAGGAGTACCTCCACCAGGGCGCACCAAGTGCAGCCCTGCCCATTGTGCACCCTTGCCTCAAGAGACAAGTGGAAGGACCTACTACACTCCGAGGTCTGCGCTGCAGCCTTCCCTCTCATCAGGTCTGTCTGGGTGCCTACGCTGGCCACCGCCGGGGCAGCCAGAGAAGAGCGACGCGACCGGACCGGACCCTGGCCCTGAGGCGAGTGCTCACCCATCCCCTCACCTGCTTGCGCAAACTGCCGCGCCACGCCCTAGTAGCTCACGCTTCCTAGGACGGGTTTTTACCCACTCAGGGCTGCCACCGTCACTCCTGGCGCCGCCCCCTGTGAGTCAGCTGCTCGCGTCAGCTGAGCTGCTGGCTCCTGGGCAAGTCCTGTCGAGGACTTGAGGCTCCCTCGGTGGCTCTTGCCGCTCTGAACTGAGGCTCCTGGACGCTGTGCTTCTCCCCGCTCCGGTGTTAAAGGCGTCCTCTCTGGAGCTACTCATCTCCACCTTCATTTCAGACTAAACTGAGCTGATTTACTGTATACTTGGTATAGACTAAGAGCATATACACAGACAGCTATTGTAGCTGAGGTGAAGTAGCTCATGTGTGTTCCTGAAGCACTTCTCAGTGCAGTATGATCTGGCACTTCTTTAAGTGCATAATCCACTGATCTTTGCATATTAGAGTAAATTATTTTGATGGCCAGACAAGAAATAGTGAAGGATTAATATTGATGGGAATTGTATTTTTTGTGGTAAATTTCAGAGTAATAGCTTGTCGTGGTTTGAGCCCAGCTGGTAACTCGGAACCACACAGCTGCTCGCTCACTCCCCCCCTTCTTCCTCCCCCAGCTCCCGGAGGGATGGGGAGGAGAATCGAAAGAATGTAACTCCCACGGGTTGAGATAAGAGCAGTCCCGCAACTAAGGTATAATACAAAACCACTACTGCTACCACCAATGATAATAATGATTAGTGAAATAACAAGGGGAGAGGACAAAATTGGTCACCACCTGCCGACCGATACCCAGCCTGACCGGAGCAGTGATCTGGGCCTTCCAGGTAACTCCCCCCGGTTTATATACTGGGCATGACGTGCTGTGGTATGGAATACCCCTTTGGCTAGTTTGGGTCAGGTGTCCTGTCTTTGCTTCCTCCCGGCTTCCCCTCCTCCCTGGCAAAGCATGAGACTGAGAAAGTCCTTGGTCGGAGTAAACATTAGTTAGCAACACCTAAAAAACATCGGTGTTATCAGAGTTGTTCCCAGGCTGAAAGTTAAAAACCACAGCACTGCACCAGCTACTAAGAAGGAGAAAAATGACTGCTATAGCTGAACTCAGGACAGTATCCACCCCTTATTCCATACCATTGATGTCATGCTCAGATCCCACATCTTGCAACACACCATCGCCCCTGTCCCATATATACACATATATATACACCCACACACAAAGAGAAAGATATCGTTCCCTAATCCATGGACCAATCCCTATAAAATGGTTGTATTCATCCAGTCCATGATGTCAGGCTCCATCTCTTGTAATAGTCTTTCAGGGCAAGAGGGATGGTGTGTAGTGTTGGGTTGTTGCCTGCTGATGACACTGCCAAACTCGTAACTGCTGAGCTTGTGTGGTTTTGTCAACATTCATTCTTGGTTGGGGTGATGATCAGAGGGAAGTCAGGGTCAATTGCTGGCGACCTGAAGATATCTAGCTGGTGGGCTATAAAAGTGTTATAGAGCAGGCAACAGCATACAATTGAGTTCATTGGCTGTTTTCCCCCAAGATTAAATCCCCTTGAGGTACACATCGGACTTCCCCATCTTCCCGCATTACCCACCAAGTCTATCCAGGTCCCTGAGCAAAAGCAACCCCACGAGTGGGTTTGCCTTTACCTGAAGTAGGAATAACCCAGACTGTCTTCCCCAACAAATTCTTTATGTGCACCACAGGAACCTTTCCCCCCTCTACAGGACGTAAATGTTCTGATTGGGCTGGGCCAGCCCTGTTGGCAGATCCCCTACTGTTAACCAACCAGGTGGCTTTTGGTAAATGTGTATCCCAGTGTTTGAAAGTCCCACCACCCATTGCTCTCAGTGTAGTTTTTAAGAGCCCATTGTACTGTTCGATGTTCCCAGAGGCTGGTGCATGGTAGGGGATGTGATATACCCACTCAATGCCATGCTCATTGGCCCAAGTGTCTATGAGGTTGTTCCGGAAATGAGTCCCATTGTCTGACTCAATTCTCTCTGGGGTGCCGTGTCGCCACAAAACTTGTTTCTCAAGGCCCAGGATAGTGTTCCGGGCAGTGGCGTGGGGCACAGCATATGTTTCCAGCCATCTGGTGGTTGCTTCCACCATGGTAAGCACATAGCGCTTGCCTTGGCGGGTTGGTGGGAGTGTGATATAGTCAATCTGCCAGGCCTCCCCATACTTGTACTTCAGCCATCGTCCTCCATACCAGAGAGGCTTTAACTGCTTGACTTGCTTAATTGCAGCACATGTTTCACATTTGTGAATAACCTGGGCAATAGTGTCCATCGTTAAGTCCACCCCTCGATGACGAGTCCATCTCTATGTTGCATCTCTGCCTTGAAGGCCTGAGGTGTCATGGGTCCACCATGCTAAAAATAATTCACCCTTATGTTGCCAATCTGAGTCCATCTGAGCCACTTCAATCTTAGCAGCTTTATCCACTTGCTGGTTGTTCCGGTGTTCTTCAGTGGCCCGACCCTTGGGTACATGAGCATATACATGGCGTACCTTCACCACCAGGTTCTGCACCCGGGCAGCGATATCTTGCCACAATGCAGCAGCCCAGATGGGTTTACTTCTGCGTTGCCAGTTGCTCTGCTTTCATTGCTGCAACCACCCCCAAAGGGCATTGGCCACCATCCATGAGTCAGTATAGAGAAAAAGTACTGGCCATTTTTCTCGTTCAGCAATGTCCAAGGCCAGCTGGATGGCTTTCACCTCTGCAAACTGACTCCATTCACCCTCTCATTCAGCAGTTTCTGCAACTTGTCCCAGGGGACTCCACACAGCTGCCTTCCATCTCCAATGCTTTCCCACAATATGGCAGGACCCATCAGTAAACAAGACATATTGCTTTTCACTCTCTGACAGTTCATTATATGGTGGGGCCTCGTCAGCAGGTATCACCTCCTCTTCTGGTGACATCCCAAAATCTTTGCCCTCTGGCCGGTCCATGATGACTTCTAGAATTCCCGGATGACTGGAATTTCCTATTCGAGCTAGTTGTGTTAGTAGTGTGGCCCACTTATTCCATGTAGCCTTGGTTCCATGATGTGTAGAGGAGACCCTGCCTTTCAACATCCAGCCCAGCACAGGCAACCGGGGTGCCAGGAGGAGCTGCACTTCAGTTCCGATCACTTCTGAGGCAGCTCGAACCCCTTCATAGGCTGCCAGTATCTCTTTTTCAGTGGGAGTATAGCTGGCCTCGGATCCTTTATATCCCCGACTCCAAAAGCCAAGGGGTCGACCTCGAGTCTCCCCTGGAGCTTTCTGCCAGAGGCTCCAGGTAGGACCATTCTCCCCAGCTGCGGTATAGAGCACATTTTTCACATCTGGCCCGGCCCGGACTGGTCCAAGGGCTACTGCATGAACTATTTCTCGTTTAATTTGTTCAAAGGCTTGTTGTTGCTCAGGGCCCCATTTGAAATCATTCGTCTTCCGGGTCACGTGGTAGAGAGGGCTTGCAATCGAACTGTAATTTGGGATGTGCATTCTCCAGAACCCCGCAACACCTAAGAAAGCTTGTGTTTCTTTCTTGTTAGTTGGTGGAGACATGGCTGTTATCTTGTTGATCACGTCTGTGGGGATCTGGCGGCGTCCATCTTGCCATTTTATTCCCAAAAATTGAATCTCCTGTGCAGGTCCCTTGACCTTATTCCATTTTATGGCAAAACCAGCCTTCAGCAGGATTTGGATTATCTTCCTCCCTTTCTCAAAAACTTCTTCCTCTGTATCACCCCACACGATGATGTCATCAATGTATTGCAGGTGTTCTGGAGCTTGCCCCTGTTCCAGTGCAGTCTGGATCAATCCATGGCAGATGGTAGGGCTGTGTTTCCACCCCTGGGGCAGTCGGTTCCAAGTGTACTGGACGCCCCTCCAAGTGAAAGCAAACTGTGGCCTGCATTCTGCTGCCAAAGGGATTGAGAAAAATGCATTGGCAATGTCAATTGTGGCATACCACTTGGCTGCCTTTGACTCCAGTTCATATTGAAGTTCTAGCATGTCCGGTACGGCAGCACTCAATGGTGGTGTGACTTCGTTCAGGCCACGATAGTCTACTGTTAATCTCCACTCTCCATTAGACTTTTGCACTGGCCATATGGGGCTATTAAAGGGTGAGTGGGTCCTGCTGATCACTCCTTGGGTCTCCAATCTACGGATCAGCTTATGGATGGGAATCAAGGAGTCTCGGTTGGTGCGATATTGCTGCCGGTGCACTGTTGTGGTCGCAATTAGTACTTGTTGTTCTTTGACCTTCAGCAACCCCACAACAGAAGGATCCTCTGAGAGACCGGGCAAGGTGGACAGCTGCTTAATTTCCTCTGTCTCCAAGGCAGCGATACCAAAAGCCCATCTATACCCTTTTGGGTCTTTGAAGTACCCTCTCCTGAGATAGTCTATGCCAAGGATGCATGGAGCCCCTGGACCAGTCACAATGGGGTGCTTTTGCCACTTCCTCCCAGTCAGGCTGATTTCAGCTTCCAGCATAGTTAACGCTTGGGATCCTCCTGTCACTCCAGAAATATGAATGGGTTTCACCCCTTGATACCGGTATAGAGCACATTTTTCACATCTGGCCCGGCTCGGACTGGTCCAAGGGCTACTGCATGAACTATTTCTCTTTTAATTTGTTCAAAGGGTTGTTGTTGCTCAGGGCCCCATTTGAGATCATTCTTCTTCCCGGTCACGTGGTAGAGAGGGCTTACAATCAGACTGTAATTTGGGATGTGCATTCTCCATAACCCCACAACACCTAAGAAAGCTTGTGTTTCTTTCTTGTTAGTTGGTGGAGACATTGCTGTTATCTCGTTGATCACATCTGTGGGGATCTGGTGATGTCCTGTAGGAGAGGATGGAAACTATTTGATTATTGCCAAAGAGAAGTAACTGCTTGGTGGGAGAAGAAAGAGTTAAAGAAGAAGCAAAGTATGTTGTGTGATTAAGCAGAGCAACCCAGCTGGACAGGAGCAGGAGAACAGAAAGATAAGGAAGTGATTATTTTGGGACTGTTTGTGAAGCAATGACGAAGAATGTTGGAAAAACCAAAACTGTAAACCAGGAACTAAACATGATGTGCTAAAAATAGCTTGGTTTAAAAGGTAGAGCAATAGGCTAAAAATATCTTTTGCTAGAATGGTATAAAAGCTAGAGCAATAGGCAGTAAAGTGATTCGCTGCATGAAGATGCTCTGAGTCCGTGCCTTACATATGCCACAAATGGCTGCCCGAACTGGGACATGAATAGGAGGCTCACGGAGCCCTAACCAGTGGCGTAGCCCGACTGAACCAGGAGCTGGGGGAGCTTTGATATTGTGCACCCATCAGCGTTAAGCAGGTGAGCGGTCGGGATCCATGGAGGGAAGTTATCCCGAGATCTGCAGCGCAGTCTGGAAGTAATGCGCCGTCTGCTTAAAGCTCAGCATCGGCCCTTATCGGGTCTGCAACTTGTGACTTTGTTAGAATGGATCCGTGATAAAGTGCCTGACTTTCCAGCTGGCAGCACTTTCCAAATCCCCGCTTGGCAAGCTGTTGGTAAATGGCTGCATGACGCTTCTTCAAACAGGGACCCCACAGCAGGGAAGCATTTGGCAACCTGGTGGCAGATCCTGGCCACCCTTTGCCAAGTACAGACCAGCGCTGCCTCTGATGCCGTCACATCTAAGGAAGCTACTGATGCTCGTGAGGGGGTAAAATCTCCTGAAGCCTCATCACCAGGTGCCCCCCCCCCGTGCCCCCTTCTGTCTCCCCGTCTGCGCCTCCTTTGTCATCGCAGTCCTCACCGCTGATCACGACAGTCCTCGCGGCGCAAGCACCTCTGTCAGGAGCGGCTGAATCGGGTGATGACCCTGACAACCCTGATGACCCTAACCACCCTATGGACGCCTTTGATTCTGGTTTTGTAGACCCAGAGAAGGAGCCGGACTTGTTTCCTCCTCCTGCTGAGTTGCAGACATTTTCAGGGAAGCAGGGGTGGGGCCCAGAGGACTGATGGCAGGACTGCAGGTGGGAAGCTCTTTACCTGAGGGGACATGGGGGTAGTGGTGGCGTGCCCAGTTGTCTATCGGCCACACCAGGCTCCCTCAAAGACATGTTAACTAAAAAAAAAAAGGGGGAACCAGGATCAAGACTCCCCACAAGATAGACTGTGGAAAGCTACATTCGTCTTGAACTTTTTAAATCGTAATGGCTAGCTCAGTTGGTAGAGCAGTTGGGGGGCCTTGCACATTTGGTAGGCTCTCTTTCTTTCACCCCAACAACTCAGCCATAACAGCATGGAAGTTACGCCACATCTTTATATGCACCTTTGTGTTAAAATAATTAAAAACTTATTAAAATTGATTGCTCCATATGCTATATGGAAATACAGTTATTAAATTGCTATATGAATAGACACAGTGAGAGTAAGGGCTGTGCACACGTGTGCATGCGTGTGAGCACTTGCACATGCATCTGTGTGGTGCAACAAACATACATTGTGCATAGTGCATAATGGATATTAAACGCAGACCTTTATAACAGTAAAATATGTAATTATAGACACATGAATATAAACTGAGATTATTAAAGCCTGTTAAGTACACTGTATGAATATATATTATTTATAGCTGTATATGCAACAGTATATAGACATCTAGATACACAGAGTGTGCAGGCATATGGATGTATTATGACAAATTGTGTGCATAATACACAGCATTTATCATAAAAAACCCTTTTAAAACAATAAAAGCTTTAAAAATATATATTTTAAAGCCATATTCAATTAGTAAATTCTGATGATATGGGGTGTGGTGTGTATTATAGCAAATATAGTGTGTGTGTATAAAAAAATATAGTCATAGTAAATGCTGCTAAATACATGCTATGACAGTGTAATTACCCAATTTAAACCGATATGGATCTACAGCTATGTAGAGAGCTCTATGTGCATTTGTGTGTCTGTGTGTGTCTGTTTTAGAAAAAATACACTTTGTGTCTCATTAAAGCTGGCATTTATATTGATAAAATCTACTATATGTATCGATAAATATAAAGCTAACTTTTAACAATAAATACTGCTAAATATGGTTTATGAAAATAGAATTTTAAAATGTTTTTCAATAGCCACATTTTTTTTAATGTTGGCACATAAGTAAGTGTGTTAAAATATATCAATTCACTTTTACATATTATATAGATAAAACTAATGAGCAGGTGCACACACATTGAGCAAAAGCATGATTGTGTCTGTGTTATTTAAACATGGGTGTGAGGATTTTAATGGAATGTGTTGCATGAATCTAAGTGACCACTCAGAATCGATTCATATGAGTATCCAGAAATTGAAAGATTTAAACAAAGACTTGCAGCTAAATCAGGTGTGGGACGCTTTTGGTCTGTTCTCATAGCTCGGGAATTTTGGACCTTGGGTCAAAAATATCGCAGTGTTTGTTTTGATAGCTCTAATTGCTGTATTAATGATTGCCTTATGTCTCCCTTGTCTTTTTTCTTGCGTTCAAAGATCAATCGAATGAAGTATGAATCAGGTTATGGTCACACAGTTATATGCAAGCCTTGCCCTTTCACAGATAAATAAAAAAGGAGGAGATGTGGGAGAGGATGGAAACCATTTGATTATTGCCAAAGAGAAGTAACTGCTTGGCGGGAGAAGAAAGAGTTAAAGAAGAAGCAAAGTATGTTGTGTGATTAAGCAGAGCAACCCAGCTGGACAGGAGCAGGAGAACAGAAAGATAAGGAACTGATTATTTTGGGACTGTTTGTGAAATGACGAAGAACGTGGAAAAAACTAAACTGTAAACCAGGAACTAAACATGATGTGCTAAAAATAGCTTGGTATAAAAGGTAGAGCAATAGGCTAAAAATATCTTTTGCTAGAATGGTATAAAAGTTAGAGCAATAGGCAATAAAGTGATTCGCTGCATGAAGATGCTCTGAGTCCGTGCCTTACATACGCCACAATGTCCATCTTGACATTTTATTCCCAAAAATTGAATCCCCTTTGCACATCCCTTGATATTCCTCTGTTTTATGGCACAATGGGCCTTCAGCAGGATTTGGATTATTTTCCTCCCTTTTTCAGAAACTTCTTCCGCTGCCTCGCCCCACATGATAATGTCATCAATGTATTGCAGGTGTTCTGGAGCTTGTCCCTGTTCCAGTGCAGTCTGGATCAGTCCATGGCAGATGGTAAGGCTGTGTTTTCACCCCTGGGGTAGCAACTTTCTTGGGAGGATCGTCCTTGACCATTGTTCTCCAATTCACACACCCGTTCCTCCAGAACTGAGGTAGGTTTTCCATCCCACTTTCTCATTTCTTCTCCGTGATCCCACACGTAAAACCATAGGGTGGCCTGTGGCATATACCTCCTATATCTTCTCTCTTGGGCAATAGGGTGCCTTCTGTTAAAAGCTGAGATGCATGTTGGTACACGTGGGGAGCTGGATATAGTGGATAGATCGTCTTTCAATTGTTTGATCTCCTGGGACAGTTTTTCCACAACTGAAATGATGGAAGGGGTGAGATTGTCTTCGAACTCTCGGAGTTGACGACTCACTTCATCCACTCTTGGTGGTGCTGCCTCACTCCAGGTCACTGATGCCAATGTGTGGGCATATGATGATGGCGCACTCCGTGTAAGTTTCCGCCACATGGGTCATGTACATTCGACTTTATCTGGATCTACGGATGTGTTCCTGGCATCCAGCCTATGATAGATCATCTCTAGAATGGCTGATTCCCTCAGGGACTGGATGCGTCTCTCTAGCGTGGTCCACTTGGCTGAGTGACACATAACATTGTCCTTGTAAGGAAACCTTTCCTTCACAGATGCCAGGAGCCGCCTCCAAAGGCTGAGGGCTCTCTTCTCTTTTGCAATCGCTTTGTCAGTTCCTCCTTCCCTAGCAAGTGATCCCAGCTGCTTGGCTTCCCTACCTTCTAGTTCGTGACTGTCAGCCCCATTGTCCCAGCATCGGACAACCAGGTGACGATGTGCTCTCCTGGAAGACAGGTGAAAACTTTTTGCATATTCTGCAACTCTGTTGAGGTCTGGGATCGAGAAGTTACCTCTACCTCTTCCTCTGATTCCTGTATTAATAACTCTTGTTCAGATGCCATCCCTGGTAGTACGTGTATTGGGTCTTCATCTTTCTTCACTTCATGGGTTACCCTTTGTGGCTGTCATTTTCTTTTCCCCTTGCTTATAGGGGCAACTGATATTGGCATGGATTGGTCCTTTGGTTTATCCGCCGTGTCTGTCACTGTGGTTGGAGTGGCTGCAGTGTCTGTCATTGGGGTTGGAGTGGCTGCAGTGTCTGTCACCGGGGTTGGAGTGGCTGCAGTGTCTGTTGCAGTTGGGGTTTGAGTAGTTGCTGTGCTTGTTGCTGGATTTGGCATAGCTGCTGTGCTTGGAGTTGGAGTAGCTGCGTTGTCTGTTATGGTTGGGGTTTGAGTAGCTGCTGTGCTTGTTGCTGAGCATGACGTGAATGGTATGGAATAAGTGGTGGATACTGCCCTGGGTTCACCCGTAACAGTCATTTTTCTCCTTAATAGCTGGTGTGTTGCTGCGTTGCTTCAGCCAAGACTTGCAGAACTAAGCCAACCCCTGGCTTAGGGCTAGAAGATCACAGACACCAATATGGAGGATGACCAAATAGCGTTTTATTAAACAACAGCAGGTGCTTTATACCTTTCGGCCACACGGAAGTACCTGTTCTGACCCAATCAGAAGGGCAGGTTAACAATTTTTACCTTTTATGGTATTGTCCAGCCTAGCCCCACAATTCCCCTCTTCATGCTATGGGGCTTGTGAGAGTACCTAGGGAGGGGCTCTCTCTTTCCGTACATCGCGATATCTTCCGGCCGCCATACCTTAACTACCTACATATCCCCCCTCCCTATGCACCAATAAGGTGATTAAGATAAAACAATCCTAAAAATACGTGTCATAAAACTTGTGTGCAAACCTAGCAAATGTGTGCTGTTTCTACATTATTTCTTATAAAAATTCTAAAAATATACATTATAAGTTTAGATAGAAAATATAAGGCACGCCAAACAGGATAACTGGAGAACAACTGAGAGTAATGGTGTATAACTAGGGATAGCTAAAGGGAGTTTTAAACGAAAACAGTCTTAGAGCAATCGCTAAAATGCCATTAATCTAATGCTAACACTCTCTAATTGACTCTTAACAAATGAAACGAGCTTGACAGGGTCCCAAAATCACTGCTATTACAATCATTGTGATTGGTCCCATTAGGTAGATATCAGGGTGGTCAGCCATGGTGAATGGTTGAACCATGACGTAAACCAACTTTGCTGTGCCTCTCGTTCCCTCCTTCGTTTTTTCCAGACCTTTCTGCAATTTGGTCATAGTGTCTTTTACTATTCTGGTGTGGTCTGCATATACACAACACCCTTCCTCTAGTGCAGCGCACACTCCCCCTTGCTGTAGAAGCATCAGGTCTGATCCTCTTCCTTGTCATCTTCATTCGTCACTGAGATGTACCGGTTGCGAGCGTGTCCGACAATCCAGTCCTGCGGACAAGAACTCACAATTTCCATTAGTTTTATTCTGATCCTCCTTTAATTCCGCCTTAATACATCTGCTAGGTACCCATCTCAGCAATCCCTCCTTTTCTACTGCTGCATACCCTCTTCCAATTGTACGCAGCCTCCACCCGGATTCCCACTGTAGTTCCCCTGGAAATTTAACTCGCACCTGGGGAAAGGTAGCTACTTGTTGTTTTAAATACTGTTTTTCTATTGGCGAATACTGTTCGTGTCCTCTAATATAGTGATTTAAAGCTAACAGGGCTCGATTTAGGATATTAGTTTGTTGATCTGTCGGTATTTTTCCCGAATACCCTTCTTCTTCTCCAAGGATCTTAATTTTTTCCTTGAGCGCACGATGACCGCGCTCCACAATCCCCTGGCCCTGACAGTTGTATGGGATCCCATGTTTTAATTCAATGTCCCACTTCTTGCACCAATCTTCAACTAATGTGCTTCTAAAACAAGGCCCATTATCTGTTTTAATCGTTTTTGGGGTTCCCAGCCAGGCCATGACGGTGACCCAGTGTTGTATGACTGTCTTTCCCGTCTGCTTGATGTGTGGTGTGGCCATTATTGCACCGCTATAAGTATCAACTGTAACCGCAAGGTGTTTCCTAGGGGCCATGAGTGAACATTCCGTAAAGTCTGTCTGCCATAACTCTCGTGCTTGCAGCCCTCTAGGATTCACTCCAGCCTCCCATAATGGGGAATGCTGGCAATAGGGACAAGTAGCGACAACTTCCCGAGCTTCTCTAATAGGAATATTACATTCTTTTGCCAATGCTTTTGCACCAATATGTAGCTTCTGGTGCAGTTCACTAGCCTGTTGTAACGTCCACAACCTTTTTGCAGCAGAATCTGCTTTTGTGTTACCTTCCACCAGTGGACCAGGGCAATTTTGGTGGCTATTGATGTGAATCACTGTGACTGTACCAGTTCGCTTTCCTAATGCTTCTTGTAATGCATTTGAAATGTCCCCGTTAGCGTATCCTCCTCTCTTCATTGATTGAACCAATTTGTACACGTACATAGAGTCTGTACAGACATTAATATGTTTTTCAGGAGTTTGTTCAAGCGCTAGACACATAGCTTTTGCCTCTAGCCATTGAACACTCTTCCCTGCTTCTACCCAGATTAGTTTTTCCCATTTATTGGCTTCCTTCCAGACCACCACTGCTGTGTCTGTGACAGAGGATGCATCGGTAAAATATGTCAGCCCAGGCTGGGGATTATCAAGCACTCTCAACTGCAGTGAGGGCTGTAATGCATCCATGTATCTTTTCCAGAGCTCTACCTTTCCTGTCTCAACCTTCCCATGGTATGTACTTAGAGATAATTGCAGCTCTACTTTGTTCTCCATCAGTTCTGTCACCTGTTTTTTAGTCCAGGGCAGCCAGATGACATCTGGTTCCTTGCCAAATGTTTTTCTGCTTGATTTTCTTAAAGATTCCATTACCAAAACTGCAACCTTGCTCCACCTCACAAAGCTGTCATTTCCCTTTGAAGAGTATGCCCACAACAGGGGACACAATTCCTTCTTTCTGTCTTGTCCTAGCATTCCAAAACAGCCTCCTTTGGTAAAGGCCCAGGCTAAAATGATGTCCTTGCCTGGTTGTATGCGAATAAGGGCAAATTTCTCTGTTCTGCGTTGGATTTCTACCAACGCCTTTCGCGCCTCCTCTGTAAGAGTGCGTGGTTCCCAAATTTGGTTACCCTTTAGCAGGTCATAAAAAGGTTCCATTAGGTCATTGGGGATCGGAACAAAAGTTCTCAACCATTGAATGGCCCCCACTAGCTTTTGAACATCGTTAAGTGTCTTAATTTCTGGATTTATTTGGATAGGTTGGGCAGTGACCTGCTCTCCCCTAATTTCTGTTCCCAAGTATTTGAGTGTACTACCCTTTTGAATCTTCTCCTCTGCTATGTTTAACCCGAATTGCTGTAAATTGGTCTGCACCTGTTGGAACAAGGAATCCAGGACGGCTCTGTCCTCTGCAGCCATCAGGATATCATCCATGTAATGCAAAACCTTTGTTGAACTCCACTTTTCCCTGATACCCTCCAGCGCCTTAGCCACATAACGCTGGCACATTGTGGGTGAGTTTTTCATACCTTGTGGCAGGACTGTCCATTGCCAGCGTGTTGCTGGCTCCTCCAAATTGATTGCAGGGAGGGTAAAGGCAAACCTTTTCCGGTCTTCCAGGGCAAGAGGGATGCTGAAAAAACAATCTCGAATATCAATTATTATGATATACCAATCCTGTGGGATAGCAGAAACAAGCGGCAGACCAGTTTGCAAAGGTCCCATCGCTTCCATCTGCGCATTCACAGCTCTCAGGTCATGGAGTAATCTCCATTTGTTTTTGTTTTTCTTTCGAATTACGAATATCGGGGTGTTCCATGGACTAGTAGAAGGCTCAAGATGACCACTTTGAGCTTCTACCTTCACAATTTCCTTGGCTGCTTGTAATTTTTCTTGAGTGAGGGGCCACTGTTCCACCCAAACCGGATCATTCGTCAGCCAAGTAATTCTATCTTGTTGTGGGTCAGGTTGAGCAGTGGCCCCCCCTAAAAATCCTTCATAGTAATTCCCATTTGACGGAGTGCATCTCGGCCTAACAGGGCTTGTTCTATCCTAGCAATAACAGGAGTCACTGTGGCAACCAACTGTTTTTTCCCTGCTCTTCGTCATCTATTATAAACATCATTGGCTGCGAGCTTACAAGAATGTTAGTATCCCCTCCCGCCCCGGTGACCTATCAAAAGTGGACTGTCGGAGGGGATGGGTGGGATCTGTCGTTGCAGCTTGTATGCGGCCTTGCAGTTCGAGATACCATGCTTCCTTCCAGAGAAGGAATAGCGGGCCAGTTAGCACCGCTCTTGCCAGCTGCCTAGCGTCGGCAGGGGTTAATGGCTGGACGTGGGCGGAGTCGAGCAGCATAGCTGTGGTTTCGCTCGACCGACCTTCCTCCTTTACTGCTTTATGGAGGGCCTGAACCAACTTAGTGTCTAAAGGCGTCCACATAGCTCCCCCTTGTGGCCCAACCTGAACAGGGAACGCCTGTGGAGGTGCGGCCGCAGGTACGGCTTCTAGGGTTACGCCACTTAGCACACAGTCTTTCGCAATCAAGTTCCAATTTGGCTGCGCCACAGGGGGCGGGGCTTTGCCCAGCCGGTGCAAGGCGCGTTTTTGTCTCAGTGTCTCTGCCTTCAGCGCATCTACCGCTTTACTAAGATCCCCCATAACCTGCTGTGGTGTTTCAAGCTTCTCTTCCTCGACACTCGAGCCCTGAGGGGGTCCAGCGCCACTCGCCGTAGCCTCCTCATTTTCTGACTCAGAATCAGAACGCATTTCACATCCACCTCCCCGCCATTCCCGCCATGCCGTTTGTTCCTTCGGGGTACTGCGTTCCTTCTTCCGTGCCCCAAAGGGCCCTGCGTCACCGCCACCCACACGTTTCAATCCCAGGTCTAATAATTCCTCGTCGTCTAGATGCCTCAGTACCATGCCCGGGAGCGCATCTAGGGGGTCCACATTCTGATTTTTCGATTCACCCGGCCCAGACTCGCCGCCCCTGATTGCAGCGTCCCCTTTAAGACATTGCTTGTTAGGACGGGCTGCGGACTTGCCGCCCCTGACTGCAGCGTCCCCCTTAAGACATTCCTCGTTATAATGAGCTACAGTATCCTTTAACTCCCCCCACGGATATGCCGGTGGCGCGGGGGGCTCCTTCCGCGCGGCCCCTCCCTGCGCACCGGTCGCAGAGGGCTCCTCTTCAGACTCAGTAACAAGAAATGCCTGCGGCTCAGGCAGCTGCTCTATAGATTTATCCTCCACCTCGTCCTCCCCACCATCACCAGGCTCGCCAGTCTGCACTGCCGCTGTTGTAGTGGGAGGCGCAGTTTCAAGCGCGGCTCCCCGTAAGTATAACTGCGCCGCCCCCCATGCCTCCCGATCTTGCCGAGCCAGTTGTAATAAAGCCAACAACTTTCCCAAAGTGATGAGGGCATCTGGCTTTCCCGCCAGTGCCTGCTCAATCAGTGTCTGTTTAAGTTGTGGCCAATTTTTGGAATTAAATATCTGAGCAGGGTGACCAAGCACCCCACTGTGAATCAAAGATTCCAGGCACGCCTTAATGCTGCCAGATTTGATACAAATCTTGAAATCCTTTGCCAACGTTTTCAGTACCTTAACCGTCACCCCCATGCTCGCGAGCTACACCTCTGCCCTCTGAACGAATCACGTCGGGCTCACCACTTGTTGCTGCGTTGCTTCAGCCAAGACTTGCAGAACTAAGCCAACCCCTGGCTTAGGGCTAGAAGATCACAGACACCAATATGGAGGATGACCAAATAGCGTTTTATTAAACAACAGCAGGTGCTTTATACCTTTCGGCCACACGGAAGTACCTGTTCTGACCCAATCAGAAGGGCAGGTTAACAAATTTTACCTTTTATGGTATTGTCCAGCCTAGCCCCACAATTCCCCTCTTCATGCTATGGGGCTTGTGAGAGTACCTAGGGAGGGGCTCTCTCTTTCCGTACATCGCGATATCTTCCGGCCGCCATACCTTAACTACCTACACTGGTGTAGTGCTGCGTTTTCGACTTTAGTCTGAGAACAACGCTGATAACAGCTAAGTAATGATTACCCCGATGAAGGACTTTTCAGTCTCATGCTCTGCCAGTGAGGAGGGGCACGGGAAGCCGCAAGGAAGCAGAGGCAGGACACCTGACCTGAACTAGCCAAAAGGGTATTCTATACTACAGCACCTCATACCCAGTATATAAACTAGGGGGGAGTTACCTGGAAGGCCCAGATTGCTGCTCGGGTCAGGCTGGGTATTAGTCGGTGGGTGGTGATCAATTTTATTGTGAATCACTTGTGTTTATTGTTTTCCTTTTGCCCTTTTATTTTATATTCTCTCCCCTTGTTATTTCCCTTATCATTATTATTATTGGTGGCAGTAGTCATAGCTTTGTATGGGACCTTAGTTACTGGACTGTTCTTATCTCAACCCTTGGGATTTACATTCTTTCGATTCTTGTCCCCATCCCTCTGGGAGCAAGAGGGGAAGAAGGGGGGGAGTGAGTGAGCAGCTGCGTGCTTCTGAGTTACCAGGTGGGCTTGAACCACGACAGCTGGGAATATGCATCCTTTCAAAATTAGACAATGACATTTTTTTCTTCTCATCAGAGTCTGAAAGTTTCAAGTGATATGTTCAACAGATTGGAAGAGAGGAGAGGGGAGGCTTTAGCCTATTGGGGCTCTGAGGATGTAGAATTAAAAATGTGGTGCTGAATGGTTGCTGATATGGTCTACTTAGTAAAGCAAACAGCTGACATGCTATATGTTTGAAGTGGACACTCTGTGGCTGTATAAATAAATTTGCAGAGAACTAGTGAGGGAAAGAAGGTATTTAGAACCTAGAACTCTTTGGAGTGGAAAAAGCAAAATTTTCCTTTTAAATTAACCTCTTCTCTGAACATACCCATGGTTTCTTCTATCCTGCAAGTGACCCATTATTTTTCCTTATTTATCCATTACTCTTTAAAAAATCCTACCTATACCACTCTGTCAAAGTCTCAAGTAAAACATATTTACAGTTTGGTGCAGTTTCTAGTACTTTGGTCTGTACCAAGTCTTTCCAAAATTTGGTTGGTCTTATCTGCTAAATAATTGGAGGCTTCCTTAGAGCACAAGGTCCAGGATAACAAGGAATGATATCACTCACTAGTCCTTTTAAGCTCTAACTAACTTTACAGCAGAGTGGTTTGTTGATAAATTCTAGGTCTATAACAAAGTAGTGCTGTTGGTTGTGATCGCATGAGTGGAAATATCAGAGGGAAAGTTTTCTCTGGTTGGAGCAAAGTGTGATTTCTCAAATGCCAAAAGTTAGAGAGACATAGTTTAATGATGTTTCATTTACTTTGAGCAGCACTTTCCAACCAAGTGGTTTTTGCTTGTCAAATGGAGGAGTATAATTTCCCATTTTGAAATAACATTTGAATTCATATTTCCATTTTACAAAAACTACATTCAAAATCAAATTAAACTTCTTCACAAATTAATGATTTTTTCGTGTGTGTTTGGGTTTTGCTTTGCTTATTTTTATATTAATATCTTTGAAATTAGAAAAAAAATAGAAGTTGTACATTGAATATCCTGTCCAGTTCACAGCCGTGAACAGCTGTAGTGGCTCATTTTAAAAGTACGTCACGAACTCACTGTATGACACAACTTTGTTCCAGCATTCTTAGTTCCTTTTTCATTTCATCTTCACCAGTGTCACTGTGTGTAGGTATACTTAGGCACTGTGTAAGCTAGCCTTAAAGCTGTAGAACAGTATCTCATTTGGCATTTTTCCAGCATTTACAAAATCTCGTTCTGAGAATGTGTAAAGAAAATAATAAATGCGGACCTCTTATTTTGCTGGCAAGGTCAAATATACTTTTTTTTACCTCCATATTTCTTAATTTGAATACCTTTTTTTCTCAATTATGGCATATTCTTAGTACATATTTTACAGAATGGGGAGAAACAAAATACACATGCATGGCCTTGGGCTTTCAAAACAAATTCAAGGTAAGCTCAAGAACATCAGGATATTTGTAAACAATCCATGGCAACATGCCTTATTAACAAGACTGAGCCTTTAACATGTCCCCTGTATTTTTTTACAACACTTGATTCAAAATGTATTACCTAAATATCATTCTGAACACTATAATAAAGAAAACTTGAACTGATACTGAAAGTACATGAAGTTCTTTCATTTGTAATTTTCCTTACAAAACATATTTACTGCCTGTTTTCATAAAAGCAATGCTGAAAGGTTACATATAGTACTGTGTCCTTGAGAGTTAGAACGGAAAAAAAAGTTTAATAATTGTAATTATAGGACTGAAAAGGAGAGTCTTGGCATATTAAGGCACTTAAAAGAAGGGAAGAAAATACCATACAGAGAAGGAATTTGTTAATCATCAGATTCAGAAGTAGGTTTAAAAGGAGGCTGCAATAAAAATGGAGGGCAATCAGAAAGTAACTTAGTGGTTTATAATTACTCGCTTGTTGATCAACTTTATATTTCTTTGTGATTCAATGAATCATGCAATGAAAAGAAAATATGTGGATGGAATAAATATCCCCCATTAAACAAATTAAGGACAGGGATAAGCAAAAACTTCATGCAGAAGTATGAAAACCCTATGAAATACCTGTGGAATTATTAGCTCTGTCTCACCACTAAATTGATTACTCTCTTGGTGCATATTAGTAAAATAAAGCTTTAAAATCAAGATGCCAGACTGTAAATTACCTTTTTGAATTACCCATTTGAATCAATTATTCTCATATCAAAAAAGGCCATAAATACCATAAAGGATTACCACGTGTTTGATACATACGTATTTGAATTTTGATGTGTTCATTACATTAAAGAACTGTATGTTAATCATTGTTTTGGATGGATCTATGGTTAATTCTGGGAGAAAAAGAATGATTTCCAGGACTAATAACTGTGATGACTTTACCGCAAGGAGAATTCTAGGGTAAGGTCAACCCAGAAACTAGCCACAAACTATCGGTCAACTTTGGAGCACCTTTTCCTCCAGTGGAAGCTCAAATCTGAGTATTTGTTTTGGTGTTAATTTTGTGACAGAGTTTGACTGTGGATGCCTTTGAACACACAGTTTGGAATTATGCAAATTTGTGTTTAAATGGGATAGTGGTTTGTGGTTTTTTAAGTGAGAGCGTTCCAATTACCATCAGCTCACCATTTGTAAAACATGATAAACATAACCAATGAATGTTTTATTTTCCATCTCCATGCATGTACATACACAAAATGCATAATGAAATAAAGAAATACTTCATGTGAAAGTATGAAAGTGTAACCTTAAATCTTAAACTAACAATAGTGTGTGTGCCTTTAACGTAGAATAAACCAAACTGTTCTAACTTACTAACACGTAGAGAGAAAGGAATGTTCGGCTGATGGGGGAAGGAACATCATGGGACTGATAACAACTAAGGAGACAGTAAATAAGACCAAGGATGCTAGCCTTCAAGATAGCGGAGTGGTGCCCAGCATGGAGCGAGACTGGAACAGAACAGGAGCAAGGACATATCAACTGCTAATTCGGCACTAGGACCTTGCAAGCATGTATAAGCACTGAGGTCATTCAGTAAACACAGTGAGGAAGACTATCAACGACCACCAAAGACCCCCACTCAGCAAGAAAGCACATGCGTAATTAGGATGCAAATATTATAATTAGTTCCTGGAGAAATCTATGAATATGCATGAATATGCTAAATATATAGCCGCTGTCAGCAAGTATTGGGTGTGCTCACCTTTGCGAAACAATTTGCATGTGCGCCCAGCACTGCAATAAAGAATGCCTGCTTTCTAAAACTCCAAATTGAGTCTTAGAGAGTTTCTCCGACCGACTTTTACGGTAACAATTGTATCATATTTTTTCCAGGCTCAGAGCTGAACTGACTGCTAATGCTGTTGCATTGCTAAAATAAGATTCTGAAACAAATACCAGAACTGTAAAACACATTTTGAATTATACAGATATTTCATTTGTAGGAATCTGTAGGTATGATACAGGTTTGTGGTTCTGCATGCTCACAGATAAATCTAATTAAGGAAGACTGACAACTCTACTGTATGAAGTTGTCCTTTTTTTTCACAGAACAGGAATGATGTTAGTAGTATCACAGTGAAGGCAGAAGGTACTTCTTGAAGCACTCTGTCTTTATATGTAAGACTTTCTATCAGCTTTCTGAGAATGATCCTACTAGCAAAATTCTGCTTGCAATAATAATAGCAGGAAATGGGGGGCACAGATATTTATTAACACAAACCTTTAAGTTTAACTGGTTTTGATGACCTTGGATTTTCTTCACGCAGACCTTGAGAAGTTAATCTGGTGTGGGACAGAACTCCATTTTAGAATGCCAGAGCTAGGATCTACTACTTGAACCCAGAGCCAAATTGCTTAAAAATGGATGCTAATCTGTCCTGTGTCAGCAGAAATAAGTTTCTACTGGATTGGTATCCAAAAATTAGCAAATTAGAATTGGAAATTACTGTTTTAAATATTGCCAGTTTCAGTCACACCAGAGAGTGAATAGAAAGGCTGATCACTTTTAAAATGTCCCAGGTAGTCACTCATGAACAACCTCTAGGCAGACATACGTTGTAATAAACCTTTCACTAAAGGGTTTTGAATAATGAACATCTGTAAAAATTGAAACCTATCTATAGCTCATTCACTAACAGAAAGGGATGAATTTATCAAACATTCTTCAGTAAGTTAGCTCAGTCTACTTGGACTAAATGGTGCTTGGCTTCTTTAAGTTTTGGGGGGGTTGTCCTATTTTCATACTAACCAGAACTTAAAATAATCTTAAATGACACCACAAGCTTTATGTAGAAAAGTTCAGATTTTAAGGGTTTTTTCCCCAGAGCTAGATGGAACATTCTAACTGTTTTCAGTAAAGATGGCTTTCAGACATACATTTACTGTACATACTTGCCAAAACTTAAGACTACTTCTGCAGTAACATCAGTACAGTGAAGTGCAAAATCATGTTGTCTAAGGAAATTTTACACAGCATTTTAGCACTTAAACATAATGATAAGCTACATCCATAAGTGTGACTGTAAGAAGTATGTACGCGTGAGTGTATGAATGCAAGACTTTATCAAATAGTAATACTTCAGTTTATTATACATTTTACTGCTGTTGGTGTCATTAGTCTTCCTTGTTAGTCAGTCATTTTCTACCTGACTTCCTGCAGCTTTCTTACAAATGCATACCATTGAGTTATATTTGCTTTTAACTAGAAGCAAGGAAAAAGAAAAATACCATATGAATACATTCAGTTAAACTGATTTTAATGTTTTTTCTTAATGAGTTGGATTGGGCATGTAGATAAGTTGAAAGGTAATTCGTTAGACTTTGTTAAATTATTGCTAATGGTGCCAACTTGACTAACTCTTTATACCAAGTCATGTTGATAGCAAGACCACACTAGATGGCAAAACAGAACAAGATCTTTAGTATCCATACTAGTATTGTCAATACTGCTATTCTTTGTGTAAAGATCTATGAAAGTTTGGGGTTTTTCATTGAAGTAACATATGGGAGAGGAGTGTCGAATTCTGTCAGTGATCTACTAGTTTGACACACACAATGCATCCCAGCCTTGTTATTTGAACTTTAAAACCCTTCCTTGTTTGCTTTCAGACAAGGTGTTTTCTTCACATCCCACTGGCAGGATGACAAAAACAGCTTTACAGTTTGAGACATTTCTTCTAGCAAGTCCCAAAGTTAAAATACTTACCATACCATGTATGCCATTGAAGGCCAAGGCAGAAGACATGTTTTAGACTAAGTGCTCTTTCATTTCACTAGCAAAAGTGGTTTGTCAAAGTTTCTCATAATTTGACCCAAGATGATTTGTACTTGTGGAAAGATGTCTACTTTTGGAGGCATGACTTCAGCCTAGGCAAAAGGAAATTGATAAGTGAACAGCTTTTAATACATCACTATGCATTCGGCAATGTGAGTAGCATCGATAAATAGTTGAGCTAAAGTCTTGCACGAGAGATATATAAAGGGTTAACTTCATGAAGTTTGGCAGTTGTTCTTCTACCTGAGACATTTTACACAGAAGTCAAATGGCAAACAGTGGCTAGGAAGGCACTGCCTTGTCCCCCTCTGCTTTTATACCAGGACTACATTTAGTACTTGGAGTTGCTGAGGGACTGGTTAGCTGATTTTTACATATGGCTCCACACTGACTGTATATACATATTAGATGAAGGATTCTACATCTTTCCAAGCATTAGATATCTCTTGCAAGACTTATTTTTGTGCTTTGGACTGGAAGCCAGGTCTCCTGAAACCCTAATTTTGGCTCTGACAATGACATGGGTCACACCTGTTGGCAAATCATTCTGAGATCTCCAGAGGGACTCTGGTGTTTCGTTTGCTCCTGGAATACAATGCACAACCCTGACAAATACAGAGTGAGGCAGCCCAGAATAGGTGTTGGCAGAGGCAGTACACTGAATGCGTATGCTCCTTAATGTAGCAAAAAAAGGCTAGAACAAGAGAAGTGAAAACCATCAGATGTGTGTTGTGCTTAGACATATCCTAAGATTGTTACCTGTGAAGTAAATCTACATCTGAGGGTGTCTGCTTTAGACATGTACCTTTTAGAAAGCTGAAGGTGGGCAATATGACTCCCACAGTTAGATTCCTAACCTTGATTTAGATTCACTTCTAGAGATGTATCTTGACTCTATACCTCATTTTATCTGTCAGAAAATAGAAGCACAACTTCCTCGCAGTGCTAGGAAAAATATGTGCACGCATTTCTGACTCTTATGATGTGAAGTATGGGTATGAGATAATAGCAAGATTTTTCAACTCAGCTTCAAGATTTATTTACAATTTAAGTTGAGAAACATAGAACTTGTTCATCAGCCATGGCTCACATACTAACATTAAATGGCCCTTTTTAATGTTGTCACTGAGATTAAAACCAGTGCTCCCTCTTTTCTCCTACCCAACTTTTCCCTTTGAAGTGTGAAAGACGAGTATTAGTCTCAGTGGAGTCCAAACTAGAGACATTTTTCTAGTTTTGTTAGGCACTTTGCTCACGTTAATTAGGAAAAATGTTTGAACCATTTCTAATAAATCGAGTCTCTAACTTTAGAAGAAGCATTTACATTATTTTGAGCACTGCTTCATTTCAGTGCTTTTTCAAGTCTACATGCTCCATGCTTAGCACACACCTGCAGAATGAGTGGATAAAATATTAGTTCTAAATCAAAAGGAGATTAATACTTTCAAAATATAATACACCAATGATGCAGCACTTATTCTTTTCACTTGGGCTAGCTGAAATCCTCCAGTAGGTATTAGAAGATAATGCTCATTTTTGGTGTTCCACATGAAAGGTTTCTTATGGACAAAAGAAGTGATGGTATTTTATTGCCTTAATGTTTGCTTTCTGTATCGGAGTCTTGCTTGCCTCCAACGAATCCAAATATTATTTGTGAAAGTAAAAAATTGTCATAGAAAAACAGCCGCTATGTATTTGAAGATAATCTTTTTTCACTGAAGCATTTGAAAAAATGAGTATTTAATCCTAAAGATGCATATTGGAATGTTTTGAAATTTAGATGCCAGCACCACGTGCAGTTATCTCCTCTACGATGTTTACAGCGTAAAGAAAAAAAACCCCACATACTATAAGGATCTGATTCCAGGTTCTGCCGGACATATGGCATCTGTGTACTGCTAATTGATCATTTATACAAATTCTAGTCATCATTAGCAGCTAATTCCCTATGTACTAATGCAGCTGAGAATTCTTCTGTTTCTAAACTGGCATTTGATCTAGTAGACAACACTGGGGGAAAAATCTCTTGATGGATGTCCTGCAGATGGAATAACTTAGGAAAACAGGAATGACTGAATGTTTTATGCAAAGCGCACATACGTATTTTCCTGCTATCTTCTCCACTGATTGACATTGTAATTTCCCTTATTTCATTGTCCTTGGTGGAGGTCTTGTATCTCCAGCTTTTCTCTTTGGCTTTCACAGTGATTCAATGCATTTTCATGTTACATGTAAATTTTGAAATGGCAGCCAAAACAAGGTATCATGTTGGAAAGTGCATTTAAGATGACTTCCAAGGCCTGTATTTACTGCAGAGCTATATTCTTCTCTGCTGTATCACACAAAGACATAGATTTGTGAGAAGAAAGCTGCAAAGAGCATTGTGGAATAATTACTGAATATGATTTAGAAATTAAACTCACATTTAAAAATGTAGCATTGTTCACACATAAAGGAAAAACGGACTTTCAGGGTAAGATGCAGCTGCACCTGGTATGACAGGAATTCACTCCACTGCAGTTCCCATGGCAACATTGCTTGATGGAGGATGGAGCTGAGTGGAGATACTGCGGCCAAGCTCTGTCCCAACACCAGCAGAGATGGGAACTAGGTGGTACTTAAAACCGATAAGCTGCATACTTGCTGCCCTGAGCCAATGGTCTGTCATCTTTTGACAAAATGCTGTCCTTTGTGTGAACTTTGCTTCATTATAATGCATTTTAATATGAAAACACACCTCCATCTCCAATGCTACCCACCTCCAAAGTGAGACCGCCCCTCTTTGAGCATGCTCTTTGAATTTCTTATAATATATACTTTTGAAAGCAAAGCGAAAGAATTTTATACCAATAACAATAAAGGTATGTATGACTAGAGTCACTCAAGCTCCACCTTGAAAGTGAAAAATACTATAAAAATGACCCAAAAAGTGGGGGCTTTAGGGAAGACATCATCGTGGACGAGTTGAGGAAGATTCCATCAGCAGATTACCCTTGACTCCTGGGACCGGTCGATGGGCTGGACCTTTCTTCCCCCCCATAGGGACACCTTTGGGTAAGACTTGCACTGTATCCAGTGCTTCCCCGGGAAAATTAGGAATCTCTATAGAGAGTTACTTTTTATTTTTATACTTTAAAGCCAGGCTGTATTATTCATAACTTTGTCATGCATTTGCATACCTTATTATTTGCACGTGCTTTTGCAGACAGTGTATTTATCACTGGCAATCCATAAGAACTTGTATCTGTTGCTTTAATAAACTGCACTGTAGAAGTAGCTAATCATAAATCTCTCATTGAACGTGACCAGCTCCCTCAGTGTGGCCATGCTAGTTCGTGAGCATGATTAGACTGAAGGTGCAGTGCACTATTAGTGCATCCGGAATCGTGATTATTCAATATCTTGAATGCGACCGGACTGATAGTGGCAAATTGGGCATCACTCAGAATCTAAGCCTAGCCGCACCCAGCCCCTCTAATATCTGAGGACCAGCTGGAACGCAAGGGGGTTTATTTTCTGCCAAATCGTCTTGCCTTTTAACGCAACAAGCATATACCCACTCAGAATGAGATCATCTCATATGCTAGTAACAGCTTTTTTTCAAAGTAGAATGGCAACTCTTTCATAGCAAAATGCATCATTTCTCTAGGGGTATATATGGGGTTTGGGTTTTTTGTATTACATATTAGGGCTTATGTTTGTGTCTGAAATGAGGTCCAGAGGATGGTTAAAAACATTGCATGTATAACCTTGTTTGGCAGCCTATTTATCAAAATCTAGAAATTTTTTGAATCCTGCTGAAATCTTTCAGAGAAGGCTTGATTAAGGATGTTGGGAAATATATACACAAAAGCAAATCTACTAATCAATAAGAGATGCTTCATCATCTGGTGGTGTTCAAGGCCAGGTTGGACAGAGCCTTGGGTGATATGGTTTAGTGCGAGGTGTCCCTGGCCAAGGCAGGGGGGTTGGAACTAGATGATCTTAAGGTCCTTTCCAACCCTAAATATTCTATGATTCTATCATGCACTCTTGTTCCAGCCAGTATTTATATGGATCACTTATTATCTCTCACTGAATTTGATGTTATCTAAACTAATGGAAATGTTTCATTTCCAAAATATTATTTGTGATGTCTGAATGCACATGTAGCAGGAGATTTTGCATGGCACAGGCATTAAGGATAGATACTAGTCAAAATAAACTACCTGTAGAAGAGAAACTCTAGAATCAGAGAAGTACAAGACTGATAAGCACCGTAAGTATTTTATTTTATCCTTTTCCCTTGTCGCCGGCTGAGTGCTTGTTGTTATTTTAGTATGAAAAAAGGTTACCATAAGCAATTACATGTTATCAGTGAAAATACAGAGGCCATGACTGAAAGTCAGTGTTTCACTTTGAGCTCTCAGAGTCTTTGGAAAGATGAGACATTCCTGTAAGGCTTTAAGCACTAAAGTAAATGAGCTGAAGTTTGGGCAGTGGACCTTGTAGTGAAAGCATATTGGAGCATGTTCTTTGGGGGTTGTCTATTGTATTGTACTATTGCTTCTAAGGTTGCATATCTGCAGAATGGTTTGCAACCTTGGTCTAGCTGCATGCTGGGGGGGGCAGCAGACTGATTTGGAGGAATCCATGAAAAATAAGTGACGTGGTTTAAGAGAAAAATGACTGCTACAGCTAAACCCAGGATATCATCCCTCTGGGAGTGGGGGGAGGAAAAAGGGGGGGAGTGAGCGAGCGGCTGCATGGTTCTGAGTTACTAGATGGGCTTAAACCACGACAGTTCTTTGTGGCACCCAACATGGGGCACAAAGGGTTGAGATAATGACAGATCTGACCAGAGTGGGCCTAATCATATTTCTGATAAGCATTCATTGTTACTACTCGTCACAATGTTGATTTATTTGCTCTCAGAGTTGTTGCGCTTGATCTCAGAGTTTCAGCATGTCGTGCCTTACTTACAGCCAGGATTTGCTGGTTTAGTGTTTATCAGCTGGGGGACCTGGGCTAAGGTTACTGTTTCACTGTACTTCATGGTACTGACTTGTAATACAATAGACTCATTGATCATGAAACTGGTCTGGCTTGCGTTCCCAGCATGGTCATCACCTCTATACATTGGGAGGTATATAAGGAAATTTTTTAGCAATTGCATATCTTTTTTTTTCTCCTCAGGGGGTCAACTTACGAAGGAGGCATTCCCTTACACGCCCCGCTCCCCACCAGGCTATTTACAACAGCATTTGAGAGTTCTGAAGGATTTGGATGGCCTTTGAATACTCTTGAGACATGCCTGCTGATCATTCTGGGGATCAGCATGTTGGCAAACATACGGAGTGTGTTTTACCCATGGCCATCCCACCCTGGGAACACCCTATTTCGTCTGATCTCGAAAGTTAAGCAGTATCAGGTTCAAATCTGGTCTAGGGTTAGATGACGATATAGGAGGACCACCAAGAGATTATCCCCAAGGCTGGACAGTCATGAGTGGCAGGGTGTGTGGGATAGTATGGGCAAGTATCTAGGCCAGTGGGCCCCTCCAGTGCTTTGGAACTTCACCACTGAACAAGTGCAACATCCAGAAAAACTAGTAAAACACTTAAACGAGGTGTGCTGTCGTCCTGGTTATACCAGAGAGGGACAAATCATGGCAACGTGCTGGGGCTTGGCCTACGCCTACAGAGCCCTGCTCAACACTATCCAGCACCTTCAAAGGGAATAAAATGTCTCTGGATCTGATGGCAAAGAAACAGACAATGCAGCTACTCAGCCCCAAAGCACAGCAGCTACACCAACCCAGTAACAAGCACAGCAGCTACTCAAACCCTGACCACAACAGGCAATGCAGCTACTCCAACTCCAACCACTGCAGCTACACCAACCCCAGTGACAAGCACAGCAGCTACTCAAACCCCAACAGCAACAGACAACGCAGCTGCTGGTGCTACTCAACCCCCAAGCACAGCAGCTGCACGAACCCCAACAACAGAAACTGCAGCCACTCCAACCCTTGTGGCAGACACTGCAGCCGCTCCAACCACAGTGATAGACACTGCAGCTAAACCAAAGGACCAATCTGTGCCAATATCGATTGCCCCTGTAAGCAAGGGGAAAAGCAAATGAGAGGCACAAAGAGCAACCAGTGCAGGGAAGAAAGGTGAAGACCCAATGCACTTACTACAGGAGATAGCATGTGAATAAGAGTTATTAATATGTGAATCAGAGGAAGAGGAAAAAGAAGAGCTACGGAATACGCGAAAAGATTTCACCCGTCTTCCAGGGGAGCACATCGTCACCTGCTTGCTCCGATGCTGGGACAATGGGGCCGACGGTCACAAACTAGAAGGTAGGGAAGCCAAGCAGCTGGGATCACTTGCTAGGGAAGGAGGAACTGACAAAGTGATTGCAAAAAAGAAGCGAGCCCTCAGATTTTGGAGGCTGCTTTTGGCAGCAGTGAAGGAAAGGTTTCCCTCCAAGGACAATGTTATGAGTCACTCAGCCAAGTGGACCACGACAGAGGCATCCAGTCCCTGAGGGAATCAGCCATTATAGAGATGATCTAGCATAGGCCAGATGCTGGGAATGCATCCACAGATCTAGATGAAGTCAAATGTACATAACTCATGTGGCAGAAACTTACACGGAGTGCGACATCATCATATGCCCACTCATTGGTGTCAATGACCTGGATTGAGGCAGCACCACCAAGAGTGGATGAAATGAGTCGTCAACTCTGAGAGTTCGAAGACAATCTCACCTCTTCCATCATTTCAGCTGTGGAAAAACTGTCCCAGGAGTTCAAACAATTGAGAGACGATTTATCCGATCTATCCAGCTGCCCACGTGTACCAACCCATGTCTCAGCTATTAACAGAAGGCACCCTACTGCTCGAGAAAGAAGATATAGGAGGTACATGCCATGGGCCACCCTATGGTTTTACGTGTGGGACCACGGAGAAGACATGAAAAAGTGGGATGGAAAACCTACCTCAGTTCTGGAGCAACGGGTGCGTGAACTGAAGAGGACAACAATGTTGACGCGGGAGTCACGGACACTCCAGCACTGCCAGCTGTGGCTGAGGAGATGCCGTCCAAGCACCCTGCATTTTTGTCTGAGCGCGAGGGTAAGCGCTCGACTTCCTGTTTCCTGACCCCCTACAATCTACGGTATTGTGTGTGGGTTTTTTACACCGTTCGCACCATTTTTGCCCATTTTGGTTAACCACCCGATAGTTAGAGGCCGGTCCATTTTGGCCAACCACCCAATAATTAGAGGCTGGTCTCATCCGGCATTGTGCTCGAAGATGACCCGATCTTCCACAATTATAGCATTTCTTATCCCCAGCATTTCCCCCTTTCTTGTGTGTAAAAGGTTGAACAGCAGCAGCGAATGCCTCAGCCATATACGCCACTTTTTGTTTATGTCTCATACGTTCCACTGCCTCAAGCAGCTGAGCGGCAGACATTCCCCTTGGCAACGTATTCAGAATTTGTTTTGTTTGATCATTGGCCCCATCAAAAGCCACAATATCTAATAACTTCCCCTTCATGTCATCACTCAAATTGGGATGTTTTTTTAATGCGTCAAACAGTCTATCAATAAATTGTTGGTAAGATTCTGTTGGACCCTGCTTAACTGATAAGAAACCTGGAGCTGTTTTATCATCAGGCAGGGCATACCAAGCTTTCAACGCTTGCTCCTGGGACAAGGCTAAAACCGCTGTTGGCAAATTGGCTTGTGCCTGCGGATCATCATATTGAGCTTTTCCTAACAAAGCATCGGCTGTTAATCCAAACAACGGATCTCCCGGCTGGCGAGGCTGACTAGCAGCCCTTTGGCAGGCTAGATCCCATTTATTAAAAAACCACAGCTGCAAATGCAGAACAAGCAGCGTCTGGGTAAGCAACCGAATATCATACGGCGTTAAGATATAAGCTGAAAATATGTGAGCAATTATGGCCTGAGTATAAGATGACTTCAGGCCATAGGTGCTTACAGCTTGTCGAGCCTCCTTAACTATTTTTAAGTCTAGTGCCTCCCATTCTTTTGCCCCCTATGCCGTAGTAAACACTGGAAAAGCGGAGGGCCCCATATCAGTAAATTCCCCATCAGTTATTGCATCCCGAATGAACCCGCGCCTACGATGTGCCGGATTATTACTCCCGGCGGATCCCGCCGACCCTTCCCCAGCAAGCCCCCCTCTCAAAAAGGATCTAGAATAGGGTAGAATCGATGTCTCCGCTGCTTTGTCGCCGGCTTCCAGGGCTGTCAGCCTTGGTAGGATGGACCGATGTCTGTCCCCCGAGCCTGCGACCAGCTGTTGGCGAATCGAGCAAACCGATTGATCAGATTCAGAGTCAGAATCAGAGTCAGAGTCAGAATCAGGGGGTGGAGGAAACAAGTCCGGCTCAGCCTCCAGAGAGTCCGGTCCCGGATTCAGCTCGGGCTGCGGGTCCCCTTCCTCTGGGTCCGGGGCAGGAACAGCCACTTCTGCCATCTGCGATGCATTCTGTATATGGTGACGGAGTCTTCCCTTGCCTGTTGTTTGTGTTGAATGTTTCGGAATCGCCCCAGGCACAATAGGAGGAGCAAACGCCATAGCTGTGGCACCTGCTCCTGAATCTGATTGTTCCGAAGAGGGTGCAGTGGCCATAAGTACAGAAGCCACGGCCGTTCGCTCTTATTTCATCTCTTTCAAAGTCTCTAACATCATTCGCCGCAAAGTGGAGTGTTTCTGTGCATCTTTTGTCCCTTTGCTGATCTCATCCCATAGCGCTTGTCCTATACGCTCCCATTCAGAAATTGCAAATGCTGCTTGCACCGTGGGGATAAAGCCACGATCACGGCACCATTTTAACAGCCTCTGTAAGGCGGCACTATCGTATTGCAACCCTCTCTTAGAGAGAATATGTTGGAGGAGCTTCATTACCGCCTGTTCCTCTTTGGATAGCGAGTGCCCCATCTCCTCCCCGGCCGCTCACCTGATCAGGGTGAGATTCCTGAAGTTTTGCAGGCACCTGACTTCCTCCAGCACCGGGGCAGTGCTGATTTCGACCGGCTCTCCGCCCCCTCTTTCCCGCCGGCTTCAGACTCATCTGTACGACTCGCCGATCTGAGGGTCCCTGTTCGGGCGCCACTTGTTGATGCGGGAGTCACGGACACTCCGGCACTGCCAGCTGTGGCTGAGGAGATGCCGTCCAAGCACCCTGCATTTTTGTCTGAGCGCGAGGGTAAGCGCTCGACTTCCTATTTCCTGACCCCCTACAATCTGTGGTATTGTGTGTGGGTTTTTTACACCGTTCGCACCATTTTCATCCATTTTGGTCAATCATCCGATAGTTAGAGGCCGGTCCATTTTGGCCAACCACCTGATAATTAGAGGCCAGTCTCATCCGGCATTGTGCTTGAAGATGACCCGATCTTCCACAATTATAGCATCTCTTATCCCCAGCACAACAATGGTCAAGCATGATCCTCCCATGAAAGTTGCTGCTCCAGTCTTCGGGGAACAGCTTCACAGATGGAGTGGAAGAGCTGATTTTACTCCAACTCCTGTGATAAGGAATACTAATCCCTTTCTACAAGACAGAAGTGGAGAATTTTATGATCACTATTAGAGGGGCCCTGCCTCCAGCCAGGTGGAGGAGAGGGATAATCGGGTTTACTGGACTGTGTGGATCAGATGGCCTGGCACATCAGTCCTACAAGAGTATAGGGCTCTAGCAGACACTGGTGCCCAGTGTACCCTGATGCCATCAAGGCATCAAGGGGTGGAACCCATTTATATTTCTGCAGTGACAGGCAGATCCAAAGAATTGGCTGTACTGGAAGCTGAAATCAGCCTGACTGGGAAGGAGTGGCAAAAGCACCCTAGAGTGATGTTCCACAGCCTCCATGCATCCTTGGCATAGACTATCTCAGGAGAGGGTACTTCAAAGACCCAAAAGGGTATAGATGGGCTTTTGGTATTGCTGCCTTGGAGACAGAGGCAATTAAGCAGCTGTCCACCTTGCCTGGTCTCTCAGAGGATCCTTCTGTTGTGGGGTTGCTGAAGGTCGAAGAACTGCCATTCGCGACTACAGCAGTGCACCGGCGGCAATATCGCACCAACCGAGACTCCTTGATTCCCATCCATAAGCTGATCCGTAGACTGGAGAGCCAAGGAGGGATCAGCAGGACCTGCGCACCTGTTAATATGCCCATATGGTGAGTGCGAAAGTCTAATGGAGAGTGGAGACTAACAGTAGACTATCGTGGCCTGAATGAAGACACACCACGAAGTGCTGCCGTACCAGACATGATAAAACTTCAATATGAACTAGAGTCAAAGGCAGCCAAGTGGGATGCCACAAGTGATATTGCCAATGTGTTTTTCTCAATCCCTTTGGCAGCAGAGTGCAGGCCACAGTTTGCTTTCACTTGGAGAGGCGTCCAGTACACTTGGAACCGACTGCCCCAGGGGTGGAAACACAGCCCTACCATCTGCCATGGACTGATCCAGACTGCACTGGAACAGGGGCAAGCTCCAGAACACCTGCAATACATTGATGACATCATCGTGTGGGGTGATACAGAGGAAGAAGTTTTTGAGAAAGGGAGGAACATAATCCAAATCCTTCTTAAGGCCGATTTTACCATAAAACGGAGTAAGGTCAAGGGACCTGCACAGGAGATTTGATTTTTGGGAATAAAATGGCTAGGTGGATATCTCCAGATCTCCACAGATGTGATCAACAAGATAACAGTAATGTCTCCACCAATTACTAAGAAAGAAACACAAGTTTTCTTAGGTGTTGTGGGGTTCTGGAGAATGCACATCCTAACGATTTCAAATGGGGCCCTGAGCAACAATAAGCCTTTGAACAAATTACATGAGAGAGATTTCATGCAGTAGCCCTTGGACCAGCCCAGACAGGGCTTTACACTGCAGCCAGGGAGAATGGTCCTACCTGGAGCCTCTGGCAGAAAGCTCCAGGGGAGACTCGATGTCAACCCCTTGGCTTTTGGAGTCGGGGATATAAAGGATCTGAGGCCAGCTATATTCCCACTGAAAAAGAGATACTGGCAGCCTATGAAGGGGTTCGAGCTGCTTCAGAAGTGATTGGAACTGAAGCACAGGTCCTCCTGGCACCCCGGTTGCCTGTACTGGGCTGGATGTTCAAAGGCAGGGTCTCCTCTACACATCACGCAACCGATGCTACATGGAGTAAGTGGGCCTCGCTAATTACACAAGGAGCTTGAACAGGAAATCCCAGTCACCCAGGAATTCTAGAAGTCATCATGGACTGGCCAGAGGGCAAAGATTTTGGAATGTCAGCAGTGGAGGACGCAATGCATGCTGAGGAGGCCCCACCATATAATGAACTGTCAGAGAGTGAAAAGCAACATACCTTTTTTACTGATGGGTCCTGCCGTATTGTGGGAAAGTGTCGGAGATGGAAGGCAGCTGCATGGAGTCCCCTGCAACAAGTTGCAGAAACTGCTGAAGGAGAGGGTGAATGGAGTCAGTTTGCAGAGGAGAAAGCCATCCAGCTGGCCTTGGACATTGCTGAATGAGAAAAATGGCCAGTACTTTTTCTCTATACTGACTCATGGATGGTGGCAAATGCCCTGTGGGGGTGGTTGCAGCAATGAAAGCAGAGCAACTGGCAACCCAGAGGTAAACCCATCTGGGCTGCTGCATTGTGGCAAGATATCGCTGCCCGGGTGCAGAACCTGGTGGTGAAGGTATGCCACGTAGATGCTCATGTACCCAAGGGTCGGGCCACTGAGGAACACCAGAACAACCAACAGGTGGATCAAGGTGCTAAGATTGAAGTGGCTCAGATGGATTTAGATTGGCACCATAAGGGTGAATTTTTTTTAGCCTGGTGAGCCCATGACACCTCAGACCATCAAGGCAGAGATGCACCATATAGATGGGCTCGTGATCCAGGGGTGGACTTAACAATGGACACTATTGCCCAGGTTATTCACAAATGTGAAATATGTGCTGCAATTAGGCAAGCCTCACACCACTGTTAGACGAGAGAAGAACACATAACCACTCTAAGGAGGTTATATGTGGTGCTTTATTTCGAGGCCCTGGGAACCAGGGGTACGCACCCAAATCTGGTTCCAAAGACCATCACAACGTGCTCGCAATTTATCCTATTGAGATTTCACAATCTAATGTATATTCAACAGGTTACAACATCTTCTCATGCATATGTATTTACAAATTGCTTCATCTCCTGATTACATCATCAGTCGTTTCTGCGCTTGCGCAGCCCCCTTCTGGTGGTCGTCAGGATGAAGTAAGTAGTCTTCCTCAGATGAAGTAAGACGTCTTCCTCGCTGTGTCCTTTTCACCTTTTAGAGTCCTGGACAAGTCCCAATGATTGTGCTTATGCCAGTATTCTTCTATCTCTCCTTGGCTGGTTTTGGTATGCAACTTCGTTTCTTATCTTAATTAAAAGTTCTACTTGAATAATCTTTAGAGTACTGTTTCTACCAAACCATCATCTTATAAGGATATCGCTTGAATAGTCTCATACATCTATGTCCACATCCTAGTTACCAGACTTCTCTGACCTAGTAACAAACTTAACAAAACACAAATCAACCAAATCAACAAGTCTAAATACTCTATATATATATATTGATTGAAACCTGATTAAACTTCTGTTGATCAAACGTTATGATTTCTAACACCACTGACTGGAATACTATCCTGGGCCTTGAGAAACAAGTTTTGTCGCGACACGGCACCCCAGAGAGAATTGAGTCAGACAATGGGACTCATTTCCGGAACAACCTTATAGACACTTGGGCCAAAGAGCATGGCATTGAGTGGGTATATCACATCCCCTACCATGCACCAGCCTCTGGGAACATTGAACGGTACAATGGGCTTTTAACAACTACACTGATAGCAATGGGTGGTGGGACTTTCAAACACTGGGATACACATTTACCAAAAGCCACCTGGTTGGTCAACACTAGGGGATCTGCCAACAGGGCTGGCCCAGCCCAATCAGAACTTTTACGTACTGTAGAGGGGGATAAAGTTCCTGTGGTGCACATAAAGAATTTGTTGGGGAAGACAGTCTGGGTTATTCCTGCTTCAGGTAAAGGCAAACCCACTCGTGGGGTTGCTTTTGCTCTGGGACCCGGATAGACTTGGTGGGTAATGCGGGAAGATGGGGAAGTCCGATGTGTACCTCAAGGGGATTTGATTTTGGGGGAAAACAGCCAATGAACTCAATTGTATGCTGCTGCCTGCTCCATAACACTCTTATAGCCCACCAGCTAGATATCTTCAGGTTGCCAGCAACTGACCCTGACTTCCCTCTGATCATCACCCCAACAAAGAAGGAATTTTGATGAAACCAGACAAGCTCAGCAGTGACCAGATGAGTTTGGCGGTGTCATCAGCAGGCGACAACCCAACACTACACACTGTCCCTCCTGCCCTGAAAGACTATTACAAGAGATGGAGCCTGACATCATGGACTGGATGAATTCAGCAATTTTACAGGGATTGGTCCATGGACTAGGGAATGATATCTTTCTCTTTGTGTGTGGGCATAGGTGTATATATATGTGTATATATGGGACAGGGGCGATGGTGTGTTGAGAGATGTGGGATCTGAGCATGACATGAATGGTATGGAATAAGGGGTGGATACTGTCCTGGGTTCAGCTGTAGCAGTCATTTTTCTCCTTCTTAGTAGCTGGTGCAGTGCTGTGGTTTTTAGCTTTCAGCCTGGGAACAACGCTGATAACACCGATGTTTTTAGTTGTTGCTAAGTAATGTTTACTCCGACCAAGGACTTTCTCAATCTCCTGCTCTGCCAGGGAGGAGGGGAAGCCCGGAGGAAGCAGAGACAGGACACCTGACCCAAACTAGCCAAAGGGGTATTCCATACCACAGCACGTCATGCCCAGTATATAAACCGGGAGGAGTTACCCGGAAGGCCCAGATCACTGCTCGGGTCGGGCTAGGTATCGGTCGGCAGGTGGTGAGCAATTGTATCCTCTCCCCTTGTTATTTCCCTTATCGTTATTATTATTGGTGGTAGCAGTAGTGGTTTTGTATTATACCTTAGTTACTGGACTACTCTTATCTCAACCCGTGGGAGTTAAATTCTTCCGATTCTCCTCCCCATCCCTCCGGGAGCAGAGGGAGGAAGAAGGGGGGGAGTGAGTGAGCATCTGCTTGGTTCCGAGTTACTGTCTGGGCTCAAACCACGGCAGATGGGAACTAGTTGGTACTAAAATCTGATAAGCTGCATACTTGCTACCCTGAGCCAACAGTCTGTAATCTTTTGACTAAATGTTTTCCTTTGTGTGAACTTTGTTTCATTATAATGCATTTTAATACAAAAACACAACTCCATCTCCAATGCTACCTACCTCCAAAGTGAGACCACCCCTCTTTGAGCATGCTCTTTGAATTTCTTGTGGTATATACCTTTAAAAGCAAATCAAGAGGATTTTGCACCAATAACAATAAAGGTATGTATGACTGGAGTCACTCAAGCTCCACCTTGAAGTTATAATAATGGCCCAAGGAAGGAGGAATGTTGGGGAAGACATCATTGTGAACAAGTCGAGGAAGATTCCATCAGCAGATTACCCTTGACTCCTGGGACCAGTCGACGGGCTGGACCTTTCTTTCCCCCCTTAGGGACGCCTTTGGGTAAGACTTGCGCTGTATCAAGTGCTTCCCCGGGAAAATTAGAAATCTCTATATAGAGTTACTTTCTACTTTTATATTTTAAAGCCAAGCTGTGTCATTCATAACTTTGTCGCGTGTTTGTGTGCTCTATTACTTGCACATGCTTTTGCACACAGTGTATTTATCACCGGCAATCCATAAGAACCTGTATCTGGTGTTTCAATAAACTGCACTGTTTAAGTAGCTAATCATAATAGTTGAACGCGACCAGATCCTTCAGTGTGGCCATTTTAGTTCATGAGCACAATTAGAGTGAAGGTGCAGTGCACTATTAGCGTATCTGGAATCATGATTGTTCAATATACCGAACGCAACCGGACTGATAGTGGTAAGTCGGGCATCACTCAGAATCTAAGCCTAGCCACACCCAGCCCCTCTAATATCTGAGGACCAGCTGGAATGCAAGGGGGTTTATTTTCTTCCAAATCGTCTTGCCTTTTAATGCAACAACTTGGAATATTCGCTTTGAATAAGATTTTCGGTGCTACTTAACTGACTGGGAGCCTGCTTTCAGAAGTGATCTGGTCACTTCTAGATGGTTTTGAAAGCTTCTAAGTGCCAGTAAATTAATATAAGTAAAAAGGAGAATTTCTAAAATGCCAACTGACCTCCTTTCCATTATTTTGCTCTACATGTGCCTTTGCATCTTTGGAAATCTGAAGCTTGGGAACAAATAGTGGTAAATAGTAACAAAACAGAAAACAGGCACAGAAGGAGCCTGAAGTGGTCAGCTGATGCATTGCCCCCATCCCCAGGTAGGATCAGCTCTGTCTAAACAATTCCTGGTAATAGTTCACCTGATTTGTTTTTAAATTTCCAGTGCTAGAGGCTGCACTGCCTGTCCATGCAGTTCATTCTAGTAGTTTACCAGCCCTTTTGTGAGAGTGGTATTGTCCTCCCCACTCTGTTGCAATTTAAGCCCATTGTTTATTGTCCTATTCCAAGTGCATATGCAGAATAACTGTCCCTTTTTCCTCATGAAATGTTTCTTCATGTGTTTGAAGACAATTATTGAATTTCTGTCTTTCAAGGTCCTTTTCCTCTAGACTTACCCCTTCTTTCATCCTTTCTTCATAGGTTATGGTTTCTAGATCTCTGAGAAGCTTTTGGCGATGTTATCTTAAATTGCCTTTGAAAGTAGTGTTTAAGTACTTTCATGTTTGTCTTTTGTCTTATCTTCTTCAGTTTAATGACGTTAAAGTATAAATTGTGCTACTAGTGGAACTGAAATGATAACATAAATGTCTATCTAGTTAAATTGGAAAACTGTAATCCAAAGATTATAACCCAGTGACAATACCTGTAAACTGCCTATGCCAAATTTTGCATACTTATTGTTGAGAATGCAAACAAGTTATAAGCTAAAAAAAGCATAAATCCTGCCCTCCAGGAAACAGTGAAGAAAACTTTCACTGAGGCAAAGCTGTTATGCAGAGTGACCAATTGTAGGTTCTTGTAGCCACAGTGCCTGCAGTACCACACAGCCTAGATTGTCATTGCTGAATAGATATGCAGGATGGGCATAGGAATAACAGAGAAATAAAGGGAAGAAGAGAGATTTACTAAAGTGTATGACAACTGACAACTTGCATGTTATGTTCTCGATGGGAACTGCTGCGCGCATATTTCTTTTGTGAACCTGGCCGAGAAAGGATGTTCAGCACAGTGTTACAGCGCTGAAAGCTTGTCTGATTATGGCACTGGTTCTTCATAGGATCAGAGGAAATGCTGTAATTTTTAAGTAGTGTTTTAGCAACATAATTTGTACTGGATTAGAAACTGGAATTCTGTTGCTGGCTTTCTGTTGCCGGCTTTCTGTTGCCATAGATCTGTTTTATCAGCACATGGCTCAGAAATTTTGCAGTCTCTCAAGTAAACCTGGACATTGTTTTCTTTTGACTCTTCTTTAAGTGGAATGATATTGCTAGAGAAGGTACTTAGAAGAACAGTTTCTAATTCAAGGATTTCAGAAGGTCTGTTTAAAGAATCTGTTCTGTTTGAAAGGGTTTCTGTGCCTGCTTTCCCTTGCAACACTTTGAAAATGTACCTGACTTGATAAAAGCTTGTCTTCACCTGTTTTTTTTACCCTTGCTGCATGTGCTTTTTTTCAGGGCTGTGCTGCTTCTCTGGGGGCTATGGTTTTTCTTTGCAAAAGTGGACTGCCTCCCTATAATTCCCCAGACTACTTCTGAACATTTCTATATCATATCCATCTGTAGGCTTCCAGATGGCCTGTACTTTGGGCAGTGGTTCCAGCTGATTGTAAATGACCATAAGTTTTTTTAATGTCTGGCATGAAAAGCAACAATTTCTATCTCAGTGAGGAGTCAAGCTAAGACTAAAATTCAGCAACACACAGAGGTTTACTGTACTTCACAAGAATATTCACCTAGAAGTAACTCAAAGACAGACAAATGTTCACCGATGTCATATCTTGCAAGGCGGTTCTCCTTCCTCAGGAGTCTATTCCTGACAAAACTTCATTCTACCTAGCTAATATCTGGGTAGATTTTTGAACTAATATCATTACAGGCCATCATATTTTGAATTAAACTGATTCAGAAGTCTCAGTGTTCTGGAAATTGAACTCAGTTTTCCTTTTCAGTGATGTTCTTTCAGAATTGTGAGTATTCGGCTGTGTTCCTTGTCCAAAGAAACTTTACATTAGATCTGTAAATATGCACACCTGATTGCCAGTAACATTAATAGGAATTGCACCTGTATTCATAGGAGAAAACAGAAATCTTTGTGCCTTCAGGTTTGCTATTTCTTAACAACAGTAATGATGCTTTGAGGGCAGTATTACTTTAAGAACAGAGCCCATTTAATTTGCTTGGACTTTGAAATCTTTTGATAGAGAATAATTGCCTGACACACAGCTCCTAGGAGGTGAATTTAAATGAAAGACATTTTCCAAGTCGCAAAGCAAAATTAATAAATACCTGATTAGGAGATCTATGTCACTAGTACTGCTTCATTATGAGAACTCTCTTAATTTCTTATCAACACTTGCCTTTCACAGTCCACAGCCTGGTGCCCATTAAGACACAGAACAAACTGTATCTTCTTACCTGATTCAGAATGGGATGTAGATCAATAATGAACTGTTTGCAGCTGTACCAGGAAGCCAATGTGTAGGAAGACAGCATCTGTGGGGTGACCCTGGGAAAGTACTGCATGAACCTTCTCAGGTGTAGATGACTGAGGTAGCCAGCTTCTCTTTTCAGTGCTGCAGGAATATATTCTAGTTGTTGAGGGGTTTTTTCCTTCTCCTAAAAATGCAAAATATGGAATACTATGAAATTTAAATTTTCAAATAAAGAAGAAAAATGCACTTATGTCTATTTCAGTTTGGGATAATAAAGGATGCCCCAAATTTTGGATTCTGAATGAATAATTAGACTCAACATCCACTTCAGAGGTTAGCCATTTTGAAGTTAGGTTGAATTTCTCTGGTAATAGAGTTTTCAAGGCTAAAGAGTTGCAGTCAACTAATGAAATTGCAAATGAAGAGTTAATTAATGGTCACTTATGAAAAATAATATTTTAGCAGTCAAATAGCCATGATTTTACTCTCCATAGTTGTGTTAATTTATAGTGAAGAAAGATCAGTTTATAACAGCATGTGCAAATCATATACTTAATTTCTGATAATCTCTAAAGAATCTCAGTTGAGTGTTTCACTGCATATATTTTGACTGAAAAACTGGCTAATTAACATGAGCTGTAAGATTGCTATGCCTGAATCCATTTCCCAGTTTTCTTCTGAACCTTTTTAGAAGGGGGAAAAGGAGCTGTGTTATTAGAATGCAGTAAGATCCCAAAGGCAGTTTCCATTGTCGAAGAAATGAAAACACAAAGAGGATATGAAGTAGCTCCATTTAATAGCATTCTAATTCTTAAATATCCTATATATATTAAATATATCTTAGTTATATTATTAGCATATCTTAAATATCTTAAATATAGAGAATGACAGCATTTATCCAAACTACTTTAGTGGGTTTTCTCTTCTGAGTTTTTTCAAGAAAGGGGAGTGTCTTCCTTGCAAAGTGCAAAACCACGTCTCAGTATTTGTATTTAAACAAACAGAATCCCTTATTTCAAGCCTGGTAATGCTGCAGGGTTTTTTTAATACTGTTCTGCCTTTGATGAGGAAATTGCCAGCTGAGGAAGGATTTGGAAAATTGTATATTAAAAAGTGGGGGCTTGCTTATAGGCCTCCAGACCACTCTAAGAAATTCCTCAATAAGTCTGTTAAATCAGTGAGACAACTCATGAATTAAGGTTCTACTTAGCATGAGTACTGGTGTCAGAATTTATCCCTTCAGGAAATCTAGATTTCCCTAATAGTGTAATACTGTGAAAAAATATTTCAGTTCAACTCGTTATCATATCCTAAGTTTTATCAGTGACTTCTGCGATGTTACAGAAATGGCATAATTCTGCATAATGATATAATGCTAAAGTATTCCTATAATTTCCATAACAATTTGCCATGAGATGCATCAGATAGAAAGCTCTTCTTCCCAGACTGTAGGTGTAAGGAGACCTATTTCTTGTAGTTTTTTATATATGCTTATTTTTGTAAACAATCCATAGCACATATTTCTTTGTGAACTGTAATGCTCATCCTCTCCTTCCTATGCATCGTGGTTATGAAGTGTCACAGATGGCAATGCTGGCACGCAATGTGTGAACAATATGGGACAGGCCTGAAAAGCCTGATGATGGGCTTTGTGAGAGGCTCATAAAGCTTGAGATGGACACATACCTCCAGGCTTGAGCTGTTTTAATTAGTATTTGTCATAAGCAACTCTCTTTAATACAGTAAAAATGCACCACGTTATGAAAATATCTGCTTATTTTTTCTTTCAGATGTCAGCATGTACAGGCCTATTTTTATTCCTTCTCAGTAGAATACATTTGTCTGAGCTATTCCTGTGAATTTAGTACAAGTATTCATGAGAAGAAAGGTCTTTTTTAGGGTTATCTCATCTCTTGCATATATCCTGTCATATACAGATCTGTTACTTACAGATCTAAATCTCTTTAGAACTGTTTAAAAATCCTGTTTTAAACTCCTGCTATTCCTGCGTAATCAGCACAGACCCTACCCAGGTACAATGACAGAGAATTCATCCTTTGCTTATGGAACTTACATGGCCAGAATTCGAGAGTTTTGAAAACAGCAATGTGTTGAAATGTGTTAATACTTGGGGGTTTTAACAGTAATGAGATAAATGCTTGTACTTAATTTGTTTTAAAGTAATCCAAAGTCCAGGTTTTACAAGAAGTCATTTGGAAGCATCAGTGACTCAGTGAATACCACTGACAGTTACTAAACAGATTGAAAATACTTAAGGCTGCTTAATGTCAAGGAGCCATTCACTTAGTATCTGACAGGCCAGGGTTTAGCTCAGCAAACTGAAATAATTTTTAAATTGTCTTTAAATTTCTAAAAAAAAGGACAATTATCTGAAAAAATGTGTTTTCAAGAGGAAATCTAATTTTTAATCTAACATATGTTCAGTTTGAAGTCTTTCAATGAGTTCCATTAGTGACTGTACTTTCAGAAAACATCTTGAGATGAGCTACAAAACTTGAAGGACAATTGTTCTATGAAATACAGCAATACAGTGTTCATTGATATTTAGAGAATAACAGAAGATCATGTCATCTGCTTCTTCTCTGTTCTGAACTTGAAAGGAGAAATTAAGTCCATGCTACCACAGATCAGTTACCGAACCCTTAGAGGAGACTTGCTAATTAAATTAATATCTCAGATGCTATTTTGTTCAATATATTTCTACTTTTATTCCTTCATCTTTTAATCTGCCATTAAGTATTTAAGGCTATTTTAAGTCTCTGCTTTGAAAATCTAAGGCGATTTCTTTTATAAATTATGTTAAGCACTCAGAGAGAGCACAGCAAGCTATGGAGAGAAGGGGACATATCATTTCTCAGTATGTCAAAGGAACTGAAACCCGCTCCTGGATATTAATTCTTTTTCCACTTAGCACCTCTCCATTTTATGCTTCATCTGTAAAATGGCTCTAAGTAAGTAACACCTCTGACAGAGGGATGCATTGAGAAAGGTAATAAACACTGCAAAGATGATCTGATTATAAACAGAATTTTATGAAATGCTGAGCATCTCCCGATTTGAAAACCTCAGCATTACTTCAGTCCTATATTCATAACCAATACCTGCTCTTAATGTTGCCCTCACTATCACTGACCTGTGAGTGCAAACCCACTACTATGTGTTTTTTAACAAAAAAGACTGTGCATGGTAACTTTGCAGCCCATCATAGAGAGCCCCGTATTTATTGAGAAATTGGCTGCTCTTTTAAAAATTTACTTTTTTCATTTATCCTGCTCCACAGCAAGCAAACCCCGACTAAATGAATCAAGTGATGTCATTTGAAAGTAAAAGGCTCTTGCACTACTTGAGGGAAGATTTCTGTTCTTAATAATTCTGGAAAGCCAAGTGTTTGGCTCTTGTCACTGCTGGCTGGCTGGCTGGTCAAGGGATAAGAAGGCTGCAGATAATGAGTTATGAACAAAACCAGAACTCCTAACCCATTGGTATCACATGGGATGAAATCTCCATTGTTACATACATGCAGGGAAAATCCAGATGTCTTTCATGCAGAGATATCTTAGTCTGTCTACATTTTATTTAAGCCATGTGAAGGGCATAAGGAAGCTTCTTATTTTGAACATTTTCAGGGATTTAAAGATTGTTTCTTTTCTGCTCACATCTAATTCTCTGCCTTCATCGTCTTCCACCTTTTTGGACAAAGCAGATACTGAGTGCATATGAAATATTTTCATCTCTTTTTTTTTTTTTTTTTTATTTGCGTTATTTCTGGGAGTGGCCCAGTGTCCTATGGACATTAGAACTATAATACAGCTGTTCACCATGAATTAAAATGTTGCAGTATCTATCCTAGAAACACACTATTATTATTCTAACATAGCACAGCATGAAATGGATATATTTAGAAAAAAAAAAGATGTATTCTGGTACTACTATCTCTTGCTACCTTAACAGATGATTAATTACCCATCTTGTTGCAGGTTTTATAAATTTAGGTCCTGCTAATATTCATAGATGTGCTTTCCTTCACCCCTGTGAGTCTCCCCACAGAAATCAGGCAAGCAGAATTATTGCATTGCAACTCTGTATAGCTTTGCTAACAACGATAGTCCAGTGGGCTTTTAAACTCAGGATTAGTGACTTTGAAAGGCCTATTAGGGGACAAGAGACTTCCTGATCTGATCTGATTCCAGACAGGCCCAGTTGTACTTCCCACTACTTTTTTTAATTTAATTTTATTTTATTTTTTAATCTGAAAGTTCAGTGGAAATGAAAGTTTATGTACTTCACAAAGAGCTTTAAATCTTGACAGATTCTGGTTTTGACAACTGTGAAAACCCTATTTCCCTATCTTTGAGATTCCATGTAATAAATCCATCATCATTTCTCTCTGCTTCTCTGGTACTGGTTGAACACAGTCAAGATTTCTTGTCTGTAGCATGTTTCTCACCTGTAAAGTAATTCATAGCTACGTTGGCTTTACATGGGCATTTGAATACTTAATTCTAACTGTATACTCAGGCAAATGAAGGAAACTATTACCCTGGAACAGCACACTTCAAACACTAATCATAATTATTAATCGCACAAAGTTTTTCTAGAAATTTGAATGTAAGTCCAGGTTTAGAGAAATTGTCACATTAGCACATATTGGGTGCATATGGCAAAATAGATTTACATTAACTCATTCTGCAACAAATAAGTGTTTTGCAGTCTGATTTAATTTAGTTTCCTGGTATCAAGTAATTCTGATTTTTTTTTTTTTTTTTTAGTATTATAATAAACATGAGTAGATTTTAGGTTATAGAAATCTCACTCTCTTTCTGAATTGCCTGAGAAGGTCTTTGCTGGAAGTTAACTGACAATTACAGATTCCAAGGATTTCTATAGTTCTTGAATGTATTTGTTACATACCATTAGTCATCAGGTGAAGACCATCAGTAATGGCAATACCCTTCAGCACTAGCTCAGGAGAATTCAACAGTGACTGATGGCAGGTCACCTGGAATTGGTTGGCAGAATTTCCAATTTCTGTTGGGAAATTTTTACAAGTGGAAAGCCAGCTGAGATTATACATTATTATGTGTCCAAGTATAAAACTGTGATGGATGGTGTCACATTTAAAGAGAGTTAAACATTTCATTTAGGGCTGGCTTTAAGAAAAAGGCTAAGTAGCTTTAAAATATAAACTGCAATTTATCTTTGGCTTTTATTTATTCATCTAGATTCAGAACGGTAGTGTTGCATCTTAATAAGTTTTAAATATAGAATGACTTACTTTGTTATCCCTCTTTAAGTATTCAAAGGGTTATGATATCTTTGTTGTAAACATTTTTTTTCAGTTTCTAAGGTTTATCCAGGGACTGACTGACTGTCCTGGGTTCAGCTGTAGCAGTCATTTTTCTCCTTCTTAGTAGCTGGTGTAGTGCTGTGGTTTTTAACTTTCAGCCTGGGAACAATGCTGGTAACACACCAATGTTCTTAGTTGTTGCTAAGTAATTCTTACCCTGATAAAGGACTTTTTCAGTCTCATGCTCTGCCAGGGAGGAGGGGCACGGGAAGCCAGGAGGAAGCAGAGACAGGACACCTGACCCAAACTAGCCAAAGGGGTATTCCATACCACAGCACGTCATGCCCAATATATAAACTGGGGGGAGTTACCCAGAAGGCCCAGATCACTGCTCGGGTCAGGCTGGGTATCAGTCAGCAGGTGGTGAATAATTGTATTGTGCATCACTTGTGTGTTGTTTTTTTTTTTCTTTCCTTGCCTTTTTAGGTTTATATTCTCTCCCCTTGTAATTTCCCTTATCATTATTATTATTAGTAGTAGCAGTTTTGTATTATAACTTAGTTACTGGACTGTTCTTATCTCAACCCATGGGATTTACATTCTTTTGATTCTCCTCCCCATACCTCTGGGACCGGGGGGGGGGGGGGGGGGGGGGGCGGGGGAAGAAGCAGAGGAGTGAATGAGCAGCTGTGTGGTTCTGAGTTACTGGCTGGGCTTAAACCACGACACTGATGGAGTGGATTAATGTTTTACTTATAGGACTGCGGTTAAAATTCTGGCAAAACTGCATTGACAGAAAATCAAAGGCCATTCAGCAAAGCCTTCCTACAGTTCTTCTTTTAAATTGTAAGGGAAAGCAGCCAATAAAAGCCAGTCATTTCCTGTTTCCAAAGGGATCCGTGTTAAAAGCAAGTATAGACTTTTTATTCCATTAGTGTACAATATGTATTATCATTTTGATACATGGCTGAATTGTTTTGGAACAAAGAACCTATGCCCTACCATAATCTAATGAAAAATAATGACCCTAGGAATAAAAGATGATGCCGTAACTCAAACAAGATAGATATTTATGACATTCCCAAAATAGAAGTAAAAGAAAATGGCTGTAAGTTGAAGGCTTAAAGCCAAATTTTAGGAAGATTGGCATAACTAAAATGAGGCTGCATGTATGGAGCTCAGAGCTTTTTCTTAGGTGACCAGGTCCCTATACAGTGGAGAGCAAGAGCGAGGTGCCTTGAAATGGGATTCAAGATAAAAAAGATACTGACTTGGCAGCTCTTCAGAGTTAACCATTGAGATATGCTGAGGGTAATGGTGGAGTTATACATCTCCCCATCTTGTTTATCTTCACCTGTTAAGAATCATTATTTCATGTACCTCCTTTCTGACCTATTTAAACTTGATTTCTCTCTTATACTGTGAAATCACTTAAGCAAGATGGGGTAGGGATGACCCTCCCCTGGTTTTAAGTGGTCTTTGGTCACTAGGGTTTTCTGGAAGGTAATAAAGGTAGGGTTTCGGCCACTCTGACAGAAAATATCTCACTTCTTGCAGAGTGTGTTAATTACTGGACTGAGTTTGAACCACCTCTCCTTTGACTGTATTTGACAAAGAAGTGATCACTGCAATTTAATTCTACAGCATACTTTCTCCTGCTGGTTTATGGTCTGCATATTCTGAATCTGCCAGCAGGTTCTAGTGCCTCCGATGATTTTGGGCTCCTTCCTTCTGAACGCCAGTCAGGAGCAGGCATAGCTGAGCACAAAGGTGCCTTAGCCATGTAAACACCAAGGTAACTGGGCTCTCCCCGAGATGAATACTGGGAACTGCTGCACATGTTCCTGTGTCTGCCTGGATGTGCTCCTGTGTAACCTGCTCTAGGTGGCCCTACCTTGGCAGGGGGGTTGGACTAGATGATTTCCAGAGGTCCCTTCCAACCCTAATGATTCTATGAACTTCCTAAAAGTCACTTAAGGGGGTTAGGTAACTACAGTCAGCACTGTTTCTTGCTTCGGTGTTTTGTTTTAAAAGCAAAAAAATTACTTAAATTTCCCTTCAGGTATTTAATATCTTCCCTGGATCTGGTCTTCCTGTCTGAAAGCTCATCCTCACACCAAGATTACAGTATTATTTATTTCAGTAGTTTAATGAGAGAGGGTGCCAAGTCGGGAGCAATGGGTGCCCAAGGTAAGTTAGGCCTCCCCTTTATGAACTTGAATGCTGTTAAAATTTTGCCCTACAAGAAATCAAAGGTAAAGCAAGTTTTTTAGAAACTAGTTCAAGTGTGCAAGAAAATAGCTGTAGGATATGGGAACTGGCAGTATTGCTTCAGAGGCTTTTGTATTCCAAAATTTAATTAGATCTTCTCACATAGAATTGTTGGAAATATGTTTACTTTTTTTTAGATCTTTCTTTCTTATGAACTCCTATTATGAAGAAGCTATTAAATATCACACAATGTCAGATTCAGAAGTCTATCCTACTAGAAACAGACAAATGTATTATTTACTGTGTGTCTAAAATTATATTTATTATATTTATTGCACAAATAGTGCTTTTTTTTCCTTGAACTAAAAATGCATTTAGAATCTGTCTTTATTTTCAGTTTACCCATTTTGCAACATTATAGTATCTTATTTTGTTATACTGAAAATTAACTGATCCAGAACTGGTTTGTATGCCTAAACAAGAATCTAAACAAACTTCCTAATTCTAGTTTTTAATCCTCAAAGTATAAAAGCTAAATATGTTTCTGCAACATTTGCATACAAGCATTGCTTTATTTTCTCAGACCTAAAAGCCAATACTTGCATAACTATTTGATGCTTTTTATTAGAAGCATTGGTGCACATCAGTGAGAACTTTCTACCACCTTGAAAATGACTTTTAGAATATTTCATTAGCAGACTGTCTTTCAGAACTCAAGTTGACATTCATGTTTCTTCACACCAGTCTTTCATCCACAAAACTCTCTGTTCTGCTGAACAGTTTCAAGACAATATAGGCAATCAAAAAAGCAAAGGCTTATGACCTATCCGCATCTTCCATTCCAACATTTGATCAGTCTTATTCAAATCTCATCTTTAATACTCCTTTGAGAACTTTCTGAGAATTTTATTTCCTTTCTTTCATTATGATTATATCATTTCAAAAACTTAAAACTTAATGAAATGGTAGCTCTCTATAAAGTGAGAGGCAGATGCCATTGGTGGCTACACATTTATCCATTTTCATCTCTTTCAATAGGCTATGTGAAAAGAATTTGAAATCTAGAATAGTGGGAAATGTCTTTTATATGTATATTTCACAGTCTGAGAAATTTGTGGCTGCCTTTGCAGTTGCACATTTTCTTCTTAAAAGTAAAGCATAGGAGCAAGCTGCTTAGTTTTAGGGAAGTAGAAAGCTGCCTGAAACCCATGAAATCAAACGCAGTGTATGTATTTAGGAAGACAAAGGTCTTTAATACGGATCAATAGCTCTACCTCAAATAACATGACATTTCTTCAGACTTTGCCACTTACTGCTCTGCCAGCTGCCTGCATATTCATCTGTGTCCAAGTGAAAATTTGTGCTTTCCAGGCAGATTACTGGATGCAAAGAGTCTTTGTGCCCACACAAATAGGGCTTCACTCATGCAGTCACCTCACAAAAAAATATTGCAGAAGAAAATTGTGTGGCTGGCTGGTCTAAGAAGGTAACCCAAGGCTGAAAAACAAACAAACAACCCCAGATACCTTAAGTTAAGGCTGCTTTGGGGCTCTTAGTTTCCTTCTTTGTGTGCCAGTCATCTTGGTTCTCCAGCCTATGGCAATAACAAGCATGCTTTTTTCCACGACTGCTCTAAAAAATGATGTCATTCCAGTGTTGATATTAGATTTTGCATAATAAGGTTACTTCTCTGGAGTTTGTTACTGGTTTGGCTCTTGCTCCAAGATGCAGTGCTTCATTTGTGTGCATAATACATAACTGGGCCGGATTCTTAGCTGGTGAAAATGTATGCAGGTAGTGACCTGATGAACTGTTTTCCATCACCCAAATACACACAAGCTTCATCAACAACTGCTTTTTTCTTAGACTTTATCCGACAATAGAGAAAAAAATTTATGTGCAGTGTCTGACAGAAAAAGTGTTATGTGCCACCGAAGTTCAACTGCTGATGTGTGGAATCTTCTCTGTCACTAGTTTCATTTCAATACCAGGTAAAACCTTTTTTGTTAGCAGGAAGATAAAAATCTGCTTTGGCAGCATGTGTGCTTCTCTGCAGGTAAAATGTTCTCCATCAGCAGCTATACTTTCCACTCAGATATAATTTTCTCTATCAGAAGTTGCCACTTTTTGTGGTAAAACTTCAGAAGCTATTTCAAAAACTTCTCGCTCCTGTTGACACAAACTATTAAAAACATGAGAACACTCCTAAACAGCTAGGGGCCATGGGTTAGTGCCCTCTTTCCAGTCTAACAGCTCTTTAATAAGCAAACAAACCAACCAACCAACCCCAAACCAAAAAGAAGCAGAAAAATACTTTTCTTCTGAGTTACTTGGGTTGAAGTAATTTTTCAGTGTTTGTTAGGGTCCTAACGGACATTATGAAAAACATGTCTTTGGAAGCCAGTCCCCACTGTAAAAGATTATATAGGTCAATTGTTTTCCTCTGAAATCTCTTTTATACAGATGTGATTCCTTTTATTCATGGACTGAAGAGAAGTTGTAGAAATCCCTTCTTTTTTGAGTAAATGAAAAAATATCTGTATATATTCTATTGCACTGGTCCTTCTAAGAAACTTGTGATAGTGTTGGTACTTCTAAGCTTTTGAACTCTAAACAAGGGGTGTTTTGTTTTCTTTGTTTTAACCCCATACAAACACTGTTTCTTTGCTACTATCTCTTGCATTAGTAAATCTTCTATCTGTAAATAGCATTTGGTGGTACTTAGCAGACATTTTAGCCTGGAAATTTGGAGATTCACAGTGGTCTGTCTTTCACTGGCTCAGAAATCTGGTCTTGCAATTACATACCATCATCAATATATTTTTCTTCAATTGGTGATAAGCACAGCCTTGCTTATCATCTACAGTGTTAGAAAATTAAGTTAGACCTTGTCATTATACTGCTGAGAATACAAGCAGGGGAAAGGATATTCTAGGTAATGCTATCATAGGAGAAACTGGAAACACTCTTAGCTGAGGAGAATAAAATCTTCTTGAAGCACTGAGTACAGTGCCAGGATAGCATCTCTAAATTACTTAAAGATTTCTTCATGCTAAAAACCTAAGTTTCCCAAACAAACACGTTCTTTGTAGTAGTAAGGAAAGGGAAATGAAAGGCACAGCAAAGCAAAGAATTTCTAACAAACAGGGTTACCGTAACCTTCTTAGAATCATAGAATCATAGAATACTTAGGGTTGGAAAGGACCTTAAGATCATCTAGTTCCAACCCCCCTGCCATGGGCAGGGACACCTCACACTAAACCATGTTGCCCAAGGCTCTGTCCAACCTGGCCTTGAACACCACCAGGGATGGAGCATTCACAACTTCCTTGGGCAACCCATTCCAATGCCTCACCACCCTCACAGTAAAGAACTCCTTCCTTATATCTAATATAAACTTCCCCTGTTTAAGTTTGAACCCATTACCCCTTGTCCTACCACTACAGTCCCTAATGAAGAGTCCCTCCCCAGCATCCTTGTAGGCCCCCTTCAGATACTGGAAAGATGCTATGAGGTCTCCAAGCAGCCTTCTCTTCTCCAGGCTGAACAGCCCCAACTTCCTCAGCCTGTCTTCATATGGGAGGTGCTCCAGCCCTCTTATCATCCTCGTGGCCCTCCTCTGGACTTTCTCCAACAGCTCCATGTCCTTCTTATGTTGAGGACACCAGAACCATACACAGTACTCCAAGTGAAGTCTCGCGAGAGCAGAGTAGAGGGACAGGATCACCTCCTTTGACCTGCTGGTCATGCTTCTTTTGATGCAGCCGGGGATACAGTTGGCTTTCTGGGCTGAGAGCACACACTGCCAGCTCATGTTCAGTTTCTCATCAACCAACACCCCCAAGTCCTTCTCTGCAGGGCTGCTCTGAATCTCTTCTCCACCCAACCTGTAGCTGTGCCTGGGATTGCCCCCACCCAGGTGTAGGACCTTGCACTTGGCTTGGTTAAACTTCAAAAGGTTGGCATCGGCCCACCTCATGAGCGTGTCAAGGTCCCTCTGGATGGCATCCCTTCCCTCCAGTGTATCAACCAAACCACACAGCTTGGTGTCATCAGCAAACTTGATGAGGGCTCACTCAATCCCACTGTCCATGTCACCAACAAAGATGTTGAACAAGATCGGTCCCAACACCGATCCCTGAGGGACACCACTCGTTACTGGTCTCCAAGTGGACATTGAGCCATTTACCACAACTCTTTGCATGTGGCCATCCAGCCAGTTCTTTATCCACCGGGTGGTTCATCTCTCAAATTGATGTCTCTCCAATTTAGAGACAAGGATGTCATGCGGGACAGTGTCGAATGCTTTGCACAAGTCCAGGTAGATGGCGTCAACTGCTCTGCCCCTGTCCATCAGCTCTGTAGCCCCATCATAGAAGGCCACCCATTGGTCAGGCAGGATTTCCCTTTAGTGAAGCCATGTTGGCTGTCACCAACCACCTCATTGTTTTTCATGTGCCTTAGCATGCTTTCCAGGAGAATCTGCTCCAAGATTTTGCCAGGCACAGAGGTGAGACTGACTGGTCTGTAGTTTCCCGGGTCTTCCACCTTCCCCTTCTTGAAAATGGGGGTTATATTTCCCTTATTCCAGTCATCAGGAACTTCACCTGACTGCCATGATTTTTCAAATATGATGGACAGTGGCTTAGCAACTTCATTCGCCAGCTCCTTCAGGACCCACGGATAGATTTCATCACGTCCCATGGACTTGTACACATTCAGGTTCTTAAGATGGTCTCGAACCTGATCCTCTCCTACAGTGGGCCTAAGGTCGTCATTGTCGCTGTCCCTGCATTTGCTTTCCAAGACTTGGGTGGTGTGGTCAGAGCATTTGCCAGTGAAGACTGAGGCAAAGAAGTCATTAAGAACCTCAGCCTTCTCCAAATCCAGGGTAGCCAGTTCTCCCGATAGCTTCTGGAGAGGGCCCACATTGTCCCTAGTCTGTCTTTTATTTGCTGCGTACCTATAGAAGCCTTTCCTGTTACCTTTCACATCCTTTGCCAGTTTTAATTCTAGCTGGGCCTTAGCTTTCCTAACCTGGTCCCTAGCTTCCCAGACAGCGTTCCTGTATTCTTCCCAGGCTGCCTGTCCTTGCTTCCACCTTTTATAAGCTTCTTTTTTCCCCTCCAAGTTTCCTCAGCAGCTCCTTATCCATCCATAGAGGTCTCCTGGTCCTCCTGCCATACTTCCTTCTAGTCGGGACGCAACACTCCTGAGCTTTGTAGCAAGTGATCCTTGAATATCTTGGGTCCCCCTGCCCTCTAGGACTATATCTCATGGAACCTTACTGAGCAGGTTCCTGAGGAGGCCAAAGTCTGCTTTCTTGAAGTCCAGGGCAGTGAGCTTGCTGCATGCTCTTCTCACTGTCCTGAGGATCTCAAACTCGACCATCTCATGATTGCTACAGCCAAGGCTGCCCTGGAGCGTCACATTTCCAACCAGTTGTCCACATTTCCAACCCTGTTGGTGAGCACGAGGTCAAGCATGGCACCTCTCCTTATCGGCTCCTCTATTACTTGCAGGAGGAAGTTGTCTTCCACACAGTCGAGGAACCTCCTGGATTGCTTGTGCCGGGCCATACTGTCCCTTCAACAGATATCAGGATGGTTGAAGTCCCCCATGAGGACAAGGGCCTGCGAGCGTGAGGCTGCTCCTATCTGTCTTTAAGATGAGCAGTTTGGGTGTGCAAACAAAAATGAACTGGCAAGATTTCCCCCCCTGCCCAAAAGTTAAATCTTAAATTGTTGATATCAGAACTTGCAAAAATGAACATGGACTAGCAGTATTTAAGAGGAGCTAAACAGCTACTTCTGAAGGTGATACCTCTTTTCAAACTTAAAAATTAAATAATGCAAAATCACTGGTTACTTTGGACAAACTGACAATATAATGTATCGATAAAGACATTAGGGAATTACAGTGGAATACTTAAAATTTAAATGAGTATGTTGTCCCAAGTGTATTATCATTTAATAAGCTTATTAAATGTCGCAACACCCCCAAGTCCTTCTCTGTAGGACTGCTCTGAATCAACCTGTAGCTGTGCCTGGGATTGCCCCCACCCAGGTGTAGGACATTGCACTTGGCTTGGTTGAACTTCATGAGGTTGGCATTGGCCCACCTCACAAGCATGTCAAGGTCCTTCTGGATGGCATCCCTTCCCTCCAGTGTATCAACCAAACCACACAGCTTGGTGTCATCAGCAAACTTGATGAGGGCTCACTCAATCCCACTGTCCATGTCGCCAACAAAGATGCTGGACAGGTCCCAACACCGATCCCTGAGGGACACCACTCGTTACTGGTCTCCAAGTGGACATTGAGCCGTTGACCACAACTCTTTGCGTGCGGCCATCCAGCCAGTTCTTTATCCACTGGGTGGTCCATCCATCAAATTAATATCTCTCCAATTAGAGACAAGGATGTCATGTGGGACAGTGTCGAACGCTTTGCACAAGTCCAGGTAGATGACGTCAACTGCTCTGCCCCTGTCCATCAGTTCCGTGGCTCCATCATAGAAGGCCACCCATTGGTCAGGCAGGATTCCCCTTTAGTGAAGCCATGTTGGCTGTCACCAACCACCTCATTGTTTTTCACGTGCCTTAGCATGCTTTCCAGGAGAATCTGCTCCAAGATTTTGCCAGGCACAGAGGTGAGACTGACTGGTCTGTAGTTCCCTGGGTCTTCCATTTTCCCCTTCTTGAAAATGGGGGTTATCATGGATACTTAGTAGCTGAGAAGTGTAAAGAAATAGAAAATGAGGGCTGGGAAGAACTCAGGCAGTCATCTTATTTCGCTCTTTCTTTGTTATTCTTGATAAATGGCTGGCCATCCTGTTTTATATACCTGCAGAGGTGGAAGCACTGTACTGTCCTCTGGCAATTTATTTCATCATTGTTTCACTGCCCTTCCTGTACAAAAGCTTTTTAAAGGTGTAGCCTGAACATTGTGATGCAATTTGAGCCCACTACTTGTTTCATCTTTCACAGATGTACTTCACAAATCATTCTTCTGTTCTTCCTCACAGTTGGCTTTTACATATGAAGGTTGTCACTATATTCTACCTCACCCTTCCTTCTCCTCTTCAGGCTAAAACACCCCAGTTCATTCAATTTTCCTGAAAAGTCAGGTCTTCTGTATTTCTAATTATTCTTCTTGTGCTGCTTTAGTTCTTGCCATGCTGCCATCCAGTGCCCGATACTGTTCTCTAGCTAAAGCCTTAGCACTGCTAAAAAAGTCAGAGAGAGGACTGCTTATGTCTTGCAGCCTATACTCACCCTCCTGTGGCATACTTTTCATAACAGCATGTTATCATTCAGTCATGTTCAGATGATGATCCAGTAAACACCCCTAGATTTGCTGCAGAACTTTTTCTCAGCCAGCAGTTTCCTGTCTTGCATGACTTTTCTCTTGCTTCTGTGCAGAGGTTTCTTCTCATCCCTAACAATTGCACTTTGATTTGGAGAATTTCTCCAGTTTGGTATCACCATTTTTATTCCTCCAGCAGATTTGCAGTCCCTTGCACCCCAGTTTTAAGTGCAAATTTAATACCTGCTCCATTAGCCAAGTCATTAATTTAAAATTATTTAATGACACCAGATACAAAGCAGATTGCTATGGAGGCTCACCTGAAATATCCTTTCAGTAAGGACATGAAATATTCATAAATAGTCTCAGGCAAAAGTTTTCATTCTGTTTTTCCTCCCTTGTAATTGTTTCATCTATAAGATGCTTCTACAGGTTTAGAAAATGTTATGTGAAGCAATGTCAGAAGCTTCAAGGGAACCAGTATGAACATGTCTTCTTTAAAATTCTGGTATATTAGCTCTTACAATTTATTTTTCTTTTTTCTTTTTGAATGTTATTATTAAAGAAAAGAAACTATTACCTTCCACCTTCCAAATGCCTTCTAGCAATGTCTCCTGTAATAACAGTGGCATTCTTCAAACAAGAAGCCCAACACCATTGGTCAGTGGCATCTCTGCTTCAGTCTTACATTTTTTAATTTCACCTGTGCAGGTGCATCTTAGGCCTTGAAAACATTAATTACTTTACATATCAGACTTCTACAACATCAAGAAATACATTGTTTGCCTAAAAAATTTTGAACCCTTACCTGATGTATAATTTACTGCTAAATGTTTCCAAGTGCCAGGCATACAATGATGAGTTCAGTGTGACTCAGCAAGCACAAGCTCAGCAGTGCCTAAAGTAGACCTATACTAATCAGGTTTATCCATAAACTTAGATGTTACTGTGTCTTTGTTGCAGCCTTGCAGCTAAGTGCAGGAGTGGCTCTAAGGGTGAATTGTTAAGGATGCATGGTTGAAGACAAGCATTATCTCAATTACAAAGTGAAGATAACAAAAGGCTCTTTATATTTTCTTTACTTGTGACTAGCTGTGCCTGTGTTTTCCATCTTTCAGCTGTACTCTTTTCATCTGATTTATATCCTTATATTAAATGTTATCACAAATCATGAATTAATGTTTATTACTGCAGATTACTATTATCTCTCACAGTCCTGTTGGCTTTATCTTTGTGCATTTCAGTGCCCCTTTTAATTACTTCATTTTAAGGTACTTTACTCCTACTTCTCTGCAGCTACAAATTATGCAGTCTGCAAGTAACTCCTAACAAATCTAGTAAAGGACTCAGTATGAAACATCTGAATTTAAGCATTTGGCTCCCACAGTGGAATCCCAAGTTCCTGAGTGAAGCAAGTTGGTGCATCTCAGCAATTATAGGAATCAATCTTAATTAAATCTAATGTGTTTGACTAAGGAAAGGTAAGCTACCAAAGGACAGTAAGCAGCTGCTTAAAGCTACCCAGCAGACAAGGTCTGAGGGTGAGCAAAGGACTTAATCAGTCCTGTCATGGGACTGTGGGGAAGTTTCTGTTTCACAGTCAGAAAACAGCTTCTGAACTTGTATGTCTCTTTCTTTTCTCTCAGAGGATTTAGGAGCTCTCAACCCTTGTGTGTCTTTGTGTTGCTATTGAGGGAATCTCTAGTTTGGGGAAAGTTTATGTTAATCCAGTTCGTTAAGAACTCGCCAATGAAGTTTAAGTTGACAAGCAGGTATTCTTTATTGCAGCGCTGGGAGACACAGGGGGTATCTCCTCCTAATGTGTGTCTCGTTTAAGCATCAAAGAGACCATGATTATATTGTTGCTTAACATACATATTCATTACATTTCCGGTAAAGGTCATACATATTCATTAGTTTTCCAAGAATCGTTTTACATAATTCCACGCCCATTTTCGCATGCGCATAACAACGTGGTAGTGATCTTTGGTGGTCATTTTACTTCTTCCAACAATCTTCATCACTTGGCCATTCCTTGAACTCTTGTTCTGGTAGTCTTTGAAGCATGCGCAGTAGATAGATAAATGCTTATGCCAGCTTAATTGGTTCGGTAACACTGCTGACATAAGTGAGTGATTTCTCCCCATCCTTCTACTTATCAGTTAACTTAGCTACAGCACATCCTGAACATCTGCTAGTTTCAGATACTCTTTATCTACAGTCCTGTTTTGCTTACAGTAAATATTGTATGAAGGTCATAAGGTTCTAAAACAGCTACAACGATTTATCTTATACAAGGATCCTTATTATGTTCTTTTGGTTGGGCTTTTTAGGTTTGGAAAGTTTTGTTGTTATGTCAGCAACCACTAGTCCGTTTTTGGCTGATTATTATGAAATATTCACCTAAGATACTTTCCATTGCTATTGTTACAAAGCCACCAAGCTTTTATTTACAAAGGATTATATTTGATTGAATTGATTGAATTGCCGAGGTGAGTATCTCCAGAGAGGACGCCTTTAACACCGGAGCGGGGGGAAGCACAGCGTCCAGGAGCCTCAGTTCGGAGCGGCAAGAGCGACCGAGGGAGCCTCAAGTCCTCGACAGGACTTGCCCAGGAGCCGACAGCTCAGCTGACGCGAGCAGCTGACTCACAGGGGGCGGCGCCAGGAGTGACGGCACCAGCCCTCAGTGGGTAAAACCATCCCAGGGAGCTCGAGCGACCAGGAGCGCGGCGAACAGGGCGGGCAAACAGGGTGTGGCACGGCAGTTTGCGCGGGCAGCGAGCGGGATGGTGAACACTCGCCTCAGGAGCAGGGCCCACTCTGGGAGCTCTGCCCCGGCGGTGGCCAGCGTAGGCACCCAGACAGAGCCGATGAGAGGGGAGGCTGCGGCGCAGACCTCGGACTGTAGAAAGTGCCTCGACTGGTCTCGTGAGGCGGGGGTGCGCGATGGACAGGGCTGCACTTGGTGCGCTCTGGTGGAGGTCCTCCTGCAGCAGGTGGCTGAGCTGCGGGAGGCTGTTGGAGAGCTAAAAGATGCCAGGGAAGCTGAGAGGAAGCTGGGCTGCTTGCTCCAGGCTCAAACTGCGCAGGGGCTGCAAACGTCCAGCATTGCTCATATAGGAAAGAAGGAGGGCAGCAACCCAGGAAGCTGGGAATTAGTCACGAGAAAAACGAACAAAAAAAGGGGGAAGAGGACAATTAACGACAAGGGGCTTCCTCCTAAATCTGATGTCCCCACCCAGAACCGCTTCGCGGTTCTGCAGGGGGCTAATGAGAAAGCACCCACCACACCTAATGAGCACCCTGCTGATGCACCAGTAAAGAGGATCACTACTGGTGCCTCCAGGAAAAAGAGGAGGGTCATAGTAGTAGGGGACTCTACTTTGAAAGGCACAGAGGCGCTCATCTGCCGGCCTGATCCAGTCTCGAGGGAGGTGTGTTGCCTGCCGGGGGCTCGGATCAGGGATGTTGCTGAGAGGCTGCCTGCTCTAGTAAGTCCTGCTGACTATTACCCCCTTCTAGTCGTCCATGTGGGTGCTAGAGATATAGACAGCAGTTGCCTGGAGGACATTAAGAAGGACTACAGAGCCCTGGGAGAGGTGGTTAGGGGCTCTGGAGCTCAGATAGTTTTTTCATCGATTCTCCAGGGCAAAGGGGAGGACCTTAAAAAAGCTAGGTGTGTCTGGCAGGTTAATAAATGGTTAGAAAGCTGGTGCCATAGTCAGGGGTTTGGCTATTTAGAACATGGGGCTCCATTTGGGAGGCCAGGTCTACTGGAGGCTGGTGGAGCTGGTCTGACAAAGAAGGGGAAGAGCTGTTTTGGTAGGAGGCTTGCCAGGCTGGTCAGGAAAGCTTTAAACTAGATGTGTTGGGGGAGGGGAGCATTGATCCATCCCAACATTCCTGGTCAGTTGCCAGCACCTGTAATAAGTGCTTGGAGCGATGTAGAGATGTTCCAGCTGCCCCAGCCATTGAGTCGGCTTCATTTGGAGCTCGGATAAGGTGCCTCTATACAAACGTCCGTAGTATGGGGAACAAGCAAGAGGAATTAGAGATGTGTGCAAGGTTACGGGAATATGATGTCATTGGTATCACAGAAACATGGTGGGATGGCTCCTATGACTGGAATGTCGGAATGGAAGGTTACAGGCTGTTTAGAAAAGACAGGCCAGGCAGACGGGGAGGGGGCGTTGCTATCTATGTCAGTGATAGGCTAGAGAGTATGGAACTCTGTCTGGGGATGGGTGATGAGGTAACAGAGTGTTTGTGGGTCAGGATCAAAGGGAAAACAGCAACGGGGGACATTACGGTGGGGATCTGTTACAGGCCGCCTGATCAAGAGGACTCTGTGGATGAAGCGCTCTACAGACAGATAGGAGCAGCCTCACGCTCGCAGGCCCTTGTCCTCATGGGGGACTTCAACCATCCTGACATCTGTTGGAGGGACGGTACGGCCCGGCACAAGCAATCCAGGAGGTTCCTTAATTGTGTGGAAGACAACTTCCTCTTTCAAGCAGTAGAGGAGCCAACGAGGAGAGGTGCCATGCTGGACCTTGTGCTCACCAACAGGGAGGGACTGGTTGGAAATGTAACGCTCCAGGGCAGCCTTGGCTCTAGTGATCACGAGATGGTTGAGTTTGAGATCCTCAGGACGGTGAGAAGAGCGTGCAGCAAGCTCCCTGCCCTGGACTTCAAGAAAGCAGACTTTGGCCTCTTCAGGAACCTCCTTAGTAAGGTTTCATGGGATACAGTCCTAGAGGGCAGGGGGGCCCAAGACTGCTGGCTGATATTCAAGGATCACCTGCTACGTGCTCAAGAGTGTTGCATCCCGACTAGAAGAAAGTGCAGCAGGAGGGCCAGGAGACCTCCATGGATGGACAAGGAGCTGCTGAGGAAACTTAGAGGGAAAAAGAAGCTTATAGAAGGTGGAAGCAAGGACAGGCGGCCTGGGAAGAATACAGGAGCATTGCCCGAGAAGCTAGGGACCAGGTTAGGAAAGCTAAGGCCCAGCTAGAATTAAGTTTGGCAAGGGATGTAAAAGATAACAGGAAAGGATTCTATAGATACGTAGCAAATAAAAGACAGGCTAGGGACAATGTAGGCCCTCTCCAGAAGCTATCAGGAGAACTGGCTACCATGGATTTGGAGAAGGCTGAGGTTCTTAATGACTTCTTTGCCTCAGTCTTCACCAGCAAATGCTCTGACCACACAACCCAAGTCTTGGAAAGCAAATGCAGGGACTGTGAGAACGAAGACCTTAGGCCCACTGTAGGAGAGGATCAGGTTCGAGACCATCTTAAGAACCTGAACGTGCAGAAGTCCATGGGACCTGATGAAATCCATCCACGGGTCCTGAAGGAGCTGGCGAATGAAGTTGCTAAGCCACTGTCCATCATATTCGAAAAATCCTGGCAGTCAGGTGAAGTTCCCGATGACTGGAAGAAGGGTAATATAAACCCCATTTTCAAGAAGGGGAAGGTGGAAGACCCGGGGAACTACAGACCAGTCAGTCTCACCTCTGTGCCTGGCAAAATCTTGGAACATTTTCTCCTGGAAAACATGCTAAGGCACATGAAAAACAACGAGGTGGTTGGTGACAGCCAACATGGCTTCACTAAGGGGAAATCCTGCCTGACCAATTTGGTGGCCTTCTATGATGGAGCCACGGAACTGATGGACAGCGGCAGAGCAGTTGATGTCATCTACCTGGACTTGTGCAAAGCATTCGACACTGTCCCACATGACATCCTTGTCTCTAAATTGGAGAGACATCAATTTGATAGATGGACCACTCAGTGGATAAAAAACTGGCTCGATGGCCGCACGCAAAGAGTTGTGGTAAATGGCTCGATGTCCAACTGGAAACCAGTAACGAGTGGTGTCCCTCAGGGATCGGTGTTGGGACCGGTCCTGTTCAACATCTTTGTTGGTGACATGGACAGTGGGATTGAGTGCGCCCTCAGCAAGTTTGCCGATGACACCAAGCTGTGTGGTTCGCTTGATACGCTGGAGGGAAGGGATGCCATCCAGAGGGACCTTGACACGCTCATGAGGTGGGCCGATGCCAACCTTATGAAGTTTAACCAAGGCAAGTGCAAGGTCCTACACCTGGGTCGGGGCAACCCCAGGCACTGCTACAGGCTGGGCGGAGAAGAGATTCAGAGCAGCCCTGCAGAAAAGGACTTGGGGGTGTTGGTTGACGAAAACCTTAACATGAGCCGGCAGTGTGCGCTTGCAGCCCAGAAAGCCAACCGTATCCTGGGCTGCATCAAAAGAAGCGTGACCAGCAGGTCGAAGGAGGTGATCCTGCCCCTCTACTCTGCTCTTGTGAGACCCCACTTGGAGTACTGCGTACAGTTCTGGTGTCCTCAACATAAAAAGGACATGGAGCTGTTGGAGCGAGTCCAGAGGAGGGCCACGAGGATGATAAGAGGGCTGGAGCACCTCCCATATGAAGACAGGCTGAGAAAGTTGGGGCTGTTCAGCCTGGAGAAGAGAAGGCTGCGTGGTGACCTCATAGCAGCCTTCCAGTATCTGAAGGGGGTCTACAAGGATGCTGGGGAGGGACTCTTCCTTAGGGACTGTAGTGGTAGGACAAGGGGTAATGGGTTCAAACTTAAACAGAGGAAGTTTAGATTAGATATAAGGAAGAAGGTCTTTACAGTGAGGGTGGTGAAGCACTGGAATGGGTTGCCCAGGGAGGTTGTGGATGCTCCATCCCTGGCGGTGTTCAAGGCCAGGTTGGACAGAGCCTTGAGCCACATGGTTTAGGGCAAGGTGTCCCTGCCCATGGCAGGGGGGTTGGAACTAGATGATCTTAAGGTCCTTTCCAACCCTTACGATTCTATGATTCTATATTTCATTTTGTATTTCCTTGTCTCATCCAGCACAGCACTGTGAAAATAGGAACAGTTTGATCAAAATGTGATATCAAGACTATTTTTAGATGTCTTTAGTTTGTCATAGTAGAATTTGATGTTGGCTTGTCTTTTTCTCCTTTTAGTGCGTTACCCTTCAACTGTCAGGAGTTACGCTACAGGCATCAGAATATTTACTGGGCTTTCTATGGGACTTTCTTGACACTTAAGAATGATTTGTTCTGGCCTGCGGTAAGGTTTTTAGCACATCTCCTTATTAGAAGCTTTGAAATTGTAACACTAGTTCAGCTTTGCTTTTGACTGGCTGATTATGGAAGTGGTGATAATATGATGAATCTCAATTTTCATTCCCAGGAAAATTGCAGGAACTCACTGTAAGGAAACCCAGCTCTGCCATCAAACTACTGTCATGCTGTATTGCTTTGCCTGTGACTGTCATTACGATCATGTCTATCAGTTCATCTACTTTATAGAAGTCTGACTTGTCTATAATAATGAGGTTTGTTGTGAGAAAAAAACCTGATCCTGTTTCAGTTTGGGTCCTGGTGCTACAAAAGTCATTTGTTTGTTTCTGTTGCTTGGCTTGCATTTTTTCATAAGTAGCACATCCATCCACCAGACCTCAAATGTTGTTATTAATCTTAGTCCAGCATGTCTAGCCTTCTGGATACAGAATTTTGTTCTAGATCACTGTGTTCCTGAGAGAGGCTTTGTATTTGGCTGTGTGAAAGCAGGATTGTGATTCTTGTGCCTGTTTATTTGAAGCAGTTTATATATCCAAATAATCACAGTGATTCTGATGCTGTCAAATGGCAGGTGGAGCTACTCTTGCAGTGCTTAGCAGTTTGAACAGGACGATGGATCATAGCACACGTAAATCTTTGTCAACAGTGGGTTCCTGGATTCTTTCCGAGCCTTGTCTTGAACCTGGCATATAATTGACTTGTACAATGCTTCCCGAGATTTCTGTTTCTGTTAGGTTCATGGATCTTGCAGTGCTGTTCTGCTCAGGATAAGCAGGCAGCCAAATAGAAATTGATTCCTTTCTGGACATGCATTTCTAAGCCTAATTCTTGAGATTTCACTAGCATAAACTGGAGGGTTTGGGAGTCCTTAGCAGTGTTCTCATAAAAACATTCCCCTGATGGCTATTACCAGCAAGCAGCAAAGGCAGGCACTGCTCAGTATGGGAAGGCAAACTGGGAGCCAAGTGTGGCAGCAGGGCAGACAGGGCAGGGGTCTCACTGCCATGGGGACAGTCCCACAGTGCCTGAGCAAGGAGACCAGAGTGGTGACAGTGACCTGGTTCAGTCAAGAGTCTAGATCGTCAGACAAGCCTCTAGAGAAGAGACAGGTCTGAGGCCAAGCCAAGAACTACAATCTGTGTGTCAGGGTCAATGGAGTACATGGCTAGGCATGGTTGTTGTGCAGAGTAGCTCAGGCAGTGACCAAGGATGAGAGACTGAACTTAAAAGTTGTTCTTGAGTTGAGCCTTCTGAAATATCTTTTTCAGGCCCCACAGCTGCACTGTTGAATCTGGCCTTGAGCCCAGGCAGCCAAACCCCCAGGAAGGGAAAGTGGAGGAATGCACTCAAAGCACTGACAATTACATCATTTTCTGCTCCAAAGATCCTCCATTTTAAGCATGCAGATTGAAGTTTTCCCATGCAGATCCATTGGAAATACTGAACTTAATTAAAAACAACTACTGCAGCCTTTTTTTTCTGGTATTCCATGTATTGTTGCCGTGTCTTCAGTTTGTATTTCAGTAAGTTGATACTGTGTAAAGTGAAAAATAATCATATCTATACTGATTTTTTTTTTTTTTTACTAGAAAATGGCCTGAAGACAAGCAGGTGAGACAGTGGAAAGAATTTTTTTGCACATGACTTATAAATCTCAATAGTCTTCAGAGTGACCTGATTTCTTTAGTATGGTTCATCAATTCTTGTTCTTTGTTTAGGGAAGTATTTACAGCCCTTGCGAAGCTATGAATTACACCGTGTTTTCTTACAGTTTTGTCTTAATCTTATTTAGCTCCATGTTTATTTTCTTGACTCATTCTTACAAACATACAAGGTTGTGTTAAGGACTTGTTACTGCCTGTGTAGTGCTGCCTACTCCATACTGAAGTCATTCTTCTACAAAACAGGATACTATTAAGAGCTGATAGTCTTTTGTTACTTGCCAAAGGGAAGCTATGTCTCTGTTGGTGTGTGGAGAGGTTACTCTCCTTCTAATCCAGGTAGCATCTATCTTTAAAGTATAATAGGTTTTGTTAAACCAAGCAGGTTTCTGCAGAGGTATCTGGTATCTCGGCTTAGTACTTTGTTTAAACTACTTGGACCTTTGCAGATTCACAGCTTGCCTGGTGTTCTTAACGACTGCCTTGATGGGTGTTTAACAATGATGGGGTGGTTGGGGGGGTTTCCTCATTTTCTTTCTCTCTCCCATTATTTTTCTTTGTTTGTTTGAATGCAATGGGTGTTCTGCAAGACAGATGTTGTACAGGCTGAATTGTTTTATTCATTTCCAGGTGTAACACCCTTGGAAGATGTCCCAGTCTTTCAAATACAGCTTGGTAATTTTTAGTGGCTTTGCTATGGGAATACCATAGAGAATTGCCTGCTCTGAGTTATTTGTGTTTTGCTCATTCTTGTATTTTATTAATAATTTCTCTAGGTTCATAAGTTCACTTGTTTCAGCTGGTAGCTGTCTCATGTATTTTGAGAACGCATACTTTGGTCTATGAACTTCACTTTTGTATTCTGATTATAATTTACATTATCCCACTAGCATAATGGCTGTGTACCAGTGAAATTTTAATTTGGTTCAGGTTAGTGCAATTTTGCCGTTGTTGGGTTTTTTTCCTTATTTAAGGCTAAGTGAGTATTTATCGGCCATCACCGTCACTGATGCTCAACTTCCTCACTGGCATTCAGTTTTCTGGTTGTTTCTGTGCCTGCCCTTGAATCTTATGCTAGCCTGAGCTTTATAAACCATTTATTTATTTTTGTGCTGCCTTAATGTTGGACATGAAAAATCTCATCCCCTGTGTCACTGCTTTCTTGATATGGTGCCTTTGTACTTTTTTTTTTCATCTACAACCTTTGACATGATGTTTTCTCTTGCTACAATTATTGCTTATAACCTCATATGCAGGGCATTTGCCATTATCATATTTTTCCTCTGCAATCAATAGGTCTTCTTTTGCATTCTGTTTATTTCCTCTTTGTGAATTTGCTTTTGCACTTAGAGTTTTGGTGTATTTTCTCTTGTATTTTCATGATTTCCCTGTGCCCTGTTGGTGAACTTTCTCAGTGCCTACTCAACTCAGTATTTTGGATGGGATGCTATATCTGTTCAAATCTATAAAGACAGAGTTAGCACAGCTTCTATGGATATTCTCATATGAGTACCTGAATCTTTCTTCCCTAATACTAATATACCACAATACGTGAAGTATTTTTTGTCTGGTATATGCATGAATTAGCCCTGCTATGTAGTCAGGCATAACCGATGCATGTTGAGAACCTACCTTAGCAGCTGACACTCCAAAAGCATTTTTGCAGAGCCTCTTCTAGGACTGTACACAGCCTTCTTAATCTGCTGCTGCTGCTGTTTGACTATGTGATATTATTAAAAGATGTGATAGCATCTGTCTATGATAGCTCAGAGTGACACAAGCTCTTTGTTTGCCTCCTTTTTATATCCAGATCCACTACAATTTAGGGTGGGTTTTTTTCCGAATCTATCACAAAGAATGTGCAATTTCACAGCACATTTCCCCTTGCCTTTCCTTGCATCTCAGTTGCCGTGATGGTGATTGATAGTTTTCTTTTTTTGTTTAGGAAGGTTTTTCAACCTTCTCCTCCTGTGGAGTTCTTAAATTTTCGAGACAATCTTATGCATGAAACATTTACCAAGCTGTTCACCTGTGAATGCTCAATTGGGAAACTGCCTATCACAACAGTGAAGAAATATCGCAGTATTTTTGTGTAGCAGTTATTATTTAGACTTTATCAAGAATACTAATGTTAGTAAGGAAAGGTCGCAGAGATTATGAAGCAGATTTTTTCTCAAGTAGTAACAGTGCAAATTAATATTAATGCCTGTCGTATTCAGAGAGAATTTGTTTTATTTTCCTTTTAAAATAGTGGACATTTAAGTAGAGATATCTGAGTGCATCCTAGATCTAGATCACTGGAAAATATAGTCACAAATTTTTAACTAATTTACATTCTGTTTCTTTCTGTATAGTTTGGATTAAATGTCTTCTCCAATTTTGGAAAACAAAAGTGGTAACATCCATCTTTTATTCAGCTGTACCATTTATGATAGACTTCAAAACCAATTAATTAGAATTACTACATTTGTTTCTTTGCTTGCCTTTATCTTATCAATAATCTGCAAGATTCAGAGAGCAAATTGATGTCATGCAGGACAAATATAGAAACCTTTTCGGAATCATCCTCTTAATTTCCTTCCCTTATAAAACATAAAGATATGAAAAAAATTTCAGTCAAAAATTCAGAAAAAATTTCAGTCAAAATTTTCAGTTGGAGCCTCAATTACCTGCACTATGCATGGCTGGCTGACTGTAGTAATGTCTACTTAGTAAGTATTTGCAACCTTTTTTCCCTGTTAGACTGACTTGTGAATAGATTTAAGTATTTGCTAAAACACTTGTATTTAGGCACTCCATTGACTTTTACAAGGCCTGCAGAATGACAAATGAAACGATAGCATATTTTAGCAGAAAGAAAAGTATCAGTGTGATGGGCCAGGGTGGATCACCTCCATCTAAGGGAACTACTTGTATTTAGTCATTTGAGGTAAGCAAGAGCTTTCTGTTTGATATGCTTTATATGGGTTGTCACTTCCAGGCAATCTGAAATGAATTGCACAGTATACTCTTGACAGAAGTGTTGCTAGATGTTGATTTTTTCTTTACACAGACAACAAATATAATAGGTTTAGATCAAAGCATGGTCAAAAATACAAATTTGCAGCCTGGACACACAAATGTAGAAGACTTAGTGAAATGTTGTGAAGTTGTTAGGAGTACTGTCATCAGCTACAATGGAGATGAAATTCCATTTTGTGTTGTTGTCACACAAAGATGTTGACCTGTTTAACATTAAGTACAACTGAAATTAATGGGACAGCATATATAACTGTAAGAAGGGCAAGAAAAGTGAAGGCAGGATTGTAAGAGACTGTGTCAGTGAAAACACCACTGCCACAGCAGGATGTCTGTCTCCACATCACTATGGCAGGAAAACCGACACCACCGCCACAGCAGATGTTTGTGCATGATATCTGTCTCCACATCGCTCACCTGTTGACACCTCGGGTGCAGGATGTTTGCCTTAACATTGCTACACCGCGGAACCACAGGGGGAGAAGACCCCCTAGTAACAGTACTGGGCATGCGCACCACCGCCAGGTGGAGGATGTGGTTACAACTCTATAAAAGAACAGCACCAACCAGCATAGGAGGAACATCTCCCCCACCGGACTTGGAACTAATCGGACTGTTGGGACGCTGCAGCTCTGGGGTGATAGCTATTGCTATGAACTCTTTTATTCTTTCCTCTTATTTTCCTTCTTTTCTCTCTTTCTCTCTTTGTAATTTGTTGTTGGGCATTTGTTGGTGGGCAAATAAAGTTCCTTGGCACTTGACTCCATTTTTAGTCTTAATTCTGTTCCTGAGAATACGAGAAAAACCACTCTCCGGCCTTCGACTGGTGTGTGACATTTTAATTGGCGTCATGGACAGGATTCTCAGTGAAACAGAAAGTGCCCAGGTACTTTTTGAGAGACTCTAGTGTGTGTGCATGTATGTATTGAACAAGAGACGAGTTTAGGTGTGTTCTCCTGAGAGCGCAGAGGGAGAATAGTGAATTTATGGTGTGGCCCTCTCAGGACGAAATAACCCCTCTTTGATGCAATTAGTGCACGTCTCTGATGAAATTTAAAGGTGTGTCCTCCTTGAGAGTGAAGGTGAGGGGGAATAGCGAATTTACGGTGTGGCCCTCTCGGGACGAAATAACCCCTCTTTGATGCAGTGAGTACCCGTTCATCTACAGATGTTCGTGATGCTGTCTCCACTGACTTATGGGGCAGAGAGTTGTATAAACTGGATGGCTTTTTGGAAATTTATCATGCTCCCCTGTCTCCCCAAGGGTGAGAATGGGCAAAAAATCATTGGTTCCTACTGCAGAGTATTGTGGATAGGATAATGATATTGCAAAAGGAGGCTAAAGTTAAGCCCGGAAAGGGAAAATCTATAATTTGTGCAGTTTTGGGAGCAAGTTTGGCAGCAGCCATGGAAGATAGGAGGCAAAGACTGTATCAAGATGATGCTGTGGTAGACTCTCTGAAAATGGTAGTCAAAACGCTGCGAGAGCAGTTAGAAGAGACCAAACAGTTGTTAGAGGAGGAAAGAAATCAGAATACTTTTTACTAAAGGAAACCTTAAGAGGAGAATTGTGGAAAGAAAGAGACTCATTTGCGGAGGTGGAGTTGAAGTTAAAAGAGAGAGGAATTAGGCAAATATATCCCCAGGTGGATTTACAGAGAGCAAAAGAGGTAGTAGAAAACCCTCCTCACATGTATCCCCTAGTCAAGACTGAGTATTTATACAAGTCAGACAGCGACAATCGTCCCCAAATTGTTACTAAAGAGACTCCATTTACAGCGACTGAGTTAGCAAAATTAAGGAAGGATTTTTCAAGGACTCCAAGGGAATCAGAAACGGAATATGTTTGGAAAGTGTCCTTGTCAGGAGGAGATGGAATTTTGTTGTCGGAGAAGGAAGCAGAAGGATACTGGGGTCCAAGTGTGTTTTTGACTACCGGCAACAATCAGGCCCCATGGTCATTGACTTAGAGGGCAGCAGTTCAGAGGGACTGAACCCTTTGGAGAGGGGAGACCCCTTAGCTATAACAGGTACGGTGGATCAACTGGTAGAAAGTATACAAAAGGCAGCTTGTTTGCAGATGATGTATGATAGAAAGCTCGACGTTGATCAGGTATCTCCAGTACTGATACCTGTGGGCCCAGAATGGATGAGTCCTCTAATTCGAGGACTTCCTGATTCTCTAAAACCTATTGGGATCCAGCTACAGGGGAAGATAGATAGAAAATGCCCCCGTAGCAGGCAGAATTACGTGGGGGGAAGTTGCCCAAGAACTAATTAACTTTGGGAGAAAATATGGTCCCGTTGGTGGATCCTGGCAGAGATCCAAAACCAGAGCCATATGAGCTGCAGGAAAAGCTGAGGGACAGTCAGTGCTGGTCAAGAGAGGTCAGGATTCAAAATCGGTTTGATTTAGTGATCCTGGGAGAGAGAGGCTCCTAAGCTAACAGGAATGGTGGCAACTGGGGCTCCAGAGAGGTATTCCCCGAGATCTAGTGGATGGGCTCCCCACCCAGAAATTGGAGAAAATTGTACAGAGCTGGCCAGAGCAAAAAGTCAATTTTGAGCCAACCCCCAGTGCCCCACCATCAATAGGCCTCGGGGAAAAAGCTGATGAAGGAGGGTGATGGGAAACTAGACCCTCTGTCCCCCGAAGGTGAGGGGGAGGACAGAGGATGGATGTTTATAAGACAACTCACCTTAAATTTGAAAGGGGATTTAATGATTACAGTGGCTGTAGGGCCACGGAAAAAAACAGTAACCTTTTTAATTGACACGAGGGCACAAATCACCTCTTTGATGCAGAGTGAGGTGGAGCAATGTGGAATTTTGACTTCATCTAAAAACCTAATTGTCTTAAATGCTTTGGGAGAAATCCAATTGGTACCTATGGCCTTGGTAACATTATGGTTGCCTGGGGAGGAAGACCCAGTTAGCACCAAGGTTGCAATAGGTCCTTTCCCGGCAAATCTTTTGGGCAAAGACATATTGAAGCGCAGACAGTGGTACGATACCCAGGGGAACTCATGGTCCTTTGGCATTCCTCAGATCAGAGAATTAGCTGAAACGTCCTGGGCAGAAATACGCCTATTGCAAGCGGCACCTGTCCTCCCCCCTTCCAAGATGACCAATGTAAAACCCTATCCGTTGCCATTAGGAGCCTGAGAAGGGATAGCTCCTGTGATTGAGGATCTTAAACAACAAGGCATTTTAACATTCACCCACTCCCCATACAATTCCCCAGTGTGGCCAGTGCGTAAACCAAATGGGAAGTAGAGACTGACCGTAGATTATCGTCGACTTAATGCTAACACTGGTCCCTTGACATCAGCAGTGCCTAACATAGCTGAGCTAATCTCACTAATTCAGGAACAAGCTCACCCGGTGATAGCCACAAGTGATGTGAAGGATATGTTTTTCATAGTTCCCTTGCAAGAAGACAACCACGATCGTTTTGCTTTCACATGGGAGGGACAACAGTATACCTTTACTCACCTCCCTCAGGGTTACAAACATTCTCCCACCTTAGCACATCATGCTTTGGCACAAGAATTAGCCCAAATTCTCCCAGAATCAGGAGTTAATCAGTATATAGATGATGTTCTGATAGGAGGGGATCAAATTATTCTAGTGCAGGTGACACAGGGAAAGATTATACAGCACTTAGAGTCTCTGGGACTCCAGTTACCAGAGGAAAAGATACAAACTGCTGCAAATGAAGTGAAATTTTTAGGGATATGGTGGAAAGGAGGGTCAGTCTGTATTCCTCAGGACACCCTCTCAACACCAGATCAGGTAAAAATTCCAGAAAATAAAAAGGAGCTGCAGCATGCCTTAGGATTATTGGTCTTTTGGAGAAAACACATCCTGGACTTTGCAATAATTGCATGGCCTTTATATGACCTGCAGCTTGGGAATGGACTCCAGCCCATGATGAAGCATTACAGCTTCTGGTGTTTGAAGCAAACACCCACCAGGCTTTGGGTCCCATTCGCCCTACTGACCCTGTCCAGATTGAGTGGGGGTTTACACACTTGGGATTGTCAATTCATTTTTGGCAGAAGTGACCAGAAGGTCCTACCAACCCGATCAGATTTTACTCTAGGAGCTTTAAGGATGTTGAGAAGCTATATTCCAATTGGGAAAAAGGATTGTTTGTAGTAATTCTGGCTCTCAGAGAAGCAGAGTGGACCATATGCCAACAGCCTATAATTTTAAGGGGACCCTTCAAGTTAATTAAACCTGTGTTAGCAGGAACTCTTCCCCCAGATGGGGTGGCCCAAAGAAATACTGTGAGAAAATGGTATGCTAAGATTGAACATTATTGTAGTGTTTTTACAGTCAATGAAGGTACCCCTAAACATTTAAACATCCAAGAGGAAGTAACAAACCTCCTGGAGGAGGATACCCCTCCTCCTTCTGTGGTTAAAATCACCCTGTTTTTTTCCGAGGAGTTGCGGAACATATGGTTTACGGATGCCTCTGCTAAGAGAGAGGGCAAACAATGGAAGTACTGAGCTGTAGCTATCAATGTAGATACTAAGAGGGAAATCATTACCGAAGGCGAGGGCAGTGCCCAAGTGGGAGAGTTAGTGGCAGTATGGAGTGTGTTTAATAGCGAGAAAGGGACGAAGACTCCAGTGTACATTTACACCAACTCATTTGCATTGTTCAAAGGACGCACGGAATGGCTTCCTTTTTGGGAACAGAACAACTGTGAAGTAAACCAAGTGCCAGTGTGGCAAAAGGAGAAGTGGCAAGAAATCTTAGATATTGCCAAATGTGGGGATTTTGTGGTAGCATGGGTGCCCTCCCACCAGGAAGGTGGTACTCTGGCAGGTGAATGGAATAATAGGGCGGACAAGCTGGCCAGAATTGCCCCTTTGCAGGAGGAAAATCAAACAGGGGAAAATTGGGACAGGCTCTGGGAATGGCTACATGTTAAGCGTGGCCACACATGGTCTAATGATTTATACAAAGAGGCAGATGCCAGAGGTTGGCCTGTCACTCGGGAATTTTGCAAAACCTGTATTTCAGCTTGTGAACAATGCAGACTTAGACTGGAACGACACCTCATGGAAGAATCCCCCCTTCATTTAAGAGATAAAAAGGCCCTCTGGGAAACTTGGCAGATGGATTATATTGGGCCTTTCCGAAAATTGGAAGGGAAACAGTATGTATTAGTAGGCCTGGAAGTGATTTCTGGCCTAGTTCAAGCTGAAGCATTTCCACGAGCAACTGTGGAAAATACTGTGCGAGCCTTGAAAATTTGGTTTAGTTCTCTCCCAAAACCCAATTCTATTCAATCAGACAATGGAAGCCATTTTACCACTGCCAAAGTGCAGGAGTGGGCAAGGGGAGAGGGAATCAAGTGGATATTCCACACCCCATATTATCCCCAAGTTAATGGGATAGTAGAACGGACTAACGGGCTCTTAAAACGATTTCTGAAACCTCACAAGCCACATTGGATGGAACGCCTTTGGGATGCAGTTACTTAAGTCAGTGATTGATGGGGGATAAATGGATGTCCCCTAATGAATGTCTTTTGTCTTAAACTCCCGACTTTGACCCCAAAGTCTCAGACTCAGCGTTCCCGGAGAACTAGCTTTTTCTCCTGGACAGCCTGTATTGGTAGGAATGCCAACCATTGGAGCTGCTCCTCTCGTGCTCACTGAACCCCTCAATAAATATGCTTGGAAAGCCAAAGATGCTCATGGACAAGAACATAAAATCAACACCAGGTAGATTACTCCATCCTTCTAATGAACATTTGTTTCTGGTTCTTTTGAATGAACCGAGTCTTCTTTTCTTTTCTTTTCCAGGTGAAGACTCTGGAGCCTGCCTGAAAAGAAAAGGAAAACATATGAAGCTACTCATTGTCTGTGTGGTGTTGTCAGTGTTTGCTTTGTTAATATTTATAGGATGTTTGGTATACCATCGCAGATACTGTTTTGGTCAACCATTGTCGCTGCGTTTAATATCCAGGGAAACTCCTGTGACCCCCTCACTCTCAGAGAGTGGCAAAATGAATTTATGGCTTTAGGCCAGCAGGTGGCCAATGTTTTTAACCTGACTAATTGCTGGATATATGGGAGTCCTTTAGGATTCCAAGGTTGGCTACGGACATCAAAACCACTATCTCCAAAATGGCTCATGAGTGATCTGAGTGATGTAAACATTGGTGATAATGCGTTGTATTGGAATGAGGAGATAAGCCCATGGAAAATTCAAGTTCCAGAAAAGGGGGAATATTGTCTTAATCGGAACCACAGCAATGGAGTTTTTGTGGGTCACAGTGTGTGTAACTGGACATTTAAATATGGAAATCATTGTATTATTCCCATTGATTATTCAACTTACCGCCACTCTCTTTATGTCAAGGGTGACGTTATGGTGCTTGCTTAGCAACACCACTGACAAAAAGCTTATCCCTCACAGGCTAAGTTGGGCATGGGTCAATGAAACCAGACATAAAAGACAATTTAATAATTTTTGGTCTAATATCGATATCACAGGAGCTCAGGCATTGAGAGAATCTAACCCTTTGGCTTGTGCCATCAGTGGCATGACCAACCAAACAGTAACCATTTAGTGTAACTATAGTAATCCAATAGGAGTATGGAAATGTGTTCTTTGGATTAAAGGAAAAAAGGCAAACAATCGAATTAAGCAATAAATTGGGCTTGAAAAATACAACTTATTTTGAAATTCCTTGTAATTCCAATTTAAGACACAAAGGGGATGGACCGTTTGGAAATGGAACTTGGGCCTTAAAAGGACATTATTGGATTTGTGGTTGTCCTGGGTTCAGCTATAGCAGTCATTTTTCTCCTTCTTAGTAGCTGGTGCAGTGCTGTGTTTTTTAACTTTCAGCCTGGGAACAACGCTGATAACACTGATGTTTTTAGTTGTTGCTAAGTAATGTTTATTCCAACCAAGGACTTTCTCAGTCTCATGCTTTGCCAGGGAGGAGGGGAAGCCCGGAGGAAGCAGAGACAGGACACCTGACCCAAACTAGCCAAAGGGGTATTCCATACCACAGCACGTCATGCCCAGTATATAAACCGGGGGGAGTTACCTGGAAGGGCTGATCACTGCTCGGGTCGGGCTGGGTATCGGTCGGCGGGTGGTGAGCAATTGTATCCTCTCCCCTTGTTATTTCACTAATCATTATTATCATTGGTGGTAGCAGTAGTGGTTTTGTATTATACCTTAGTTGCGGGACTGCTCTTATCTCAACCCGTGGGAGTTACATTCTTCCCATTCTCCTCCCCATCCCTCCGGGAGCGGGGGGAGGAAGACGGGGGGGGGGGGGAGTGAGCGAGCGGCTGTGTGGTTCTGAGTTACCGGCTGGGCTCAAACCACGACAATGCTTATCGAAAATTACCAAATAATTGGAGTGGAACTTGTTATGTGGGTTATATATGCCCCTTCTATTTCCTGTTACCAGAAGGAAATGGAGACAGTTTGGGAGTTAGTTAGAATATATGATGATGTTAATCGACATCGACGATCCATTGATACCTCTATAACAGGTGGAAGTGATCAAACCTGGGGCAATGATAAATGGACCCCTCAACGTATCATGCGGCATATGGACCTGCCACCTGGAACCCCAATGAGTGGATTAGCGGTGCTCGAGAACCTATCTATAATCTAAATTGCGTTATTAGATTACAAGCTGTCCTAGAGATCATTACTAACGAGACAGCCCATGCCCTTGACCTATTGGCAGATCAGGCCACACAAATGAGTATAGCAATATTTCAACAGAGAATGGTTCTCGATTACCTGCTAGCTGAAGAAGGAGGTGTTTGTGGTAAACTAAATGATTCTAATTGTTGTTTAAAAATTGATGATAGCGGCAAAATTGTTAAACAAATTACTGCAGGAATACAAAAGCTGGCCCATGTTCCTGTCCAGACATGGAAAGGATGGGACAGTGATATGTTTTCCTGGCTTCCCGGTGGTCCATGGGTTAAGCAAATCCTATTTTATTTGCTACGTGGTCTTGCCATGCTGATGTTTTTACCATGTATTATTCCATGTTTTATACAATTGATTCAACATGTTGTGGCTAGGATGCAATTTATAACTACGGTTTCACCTGACGGTGTCAAACAAATTCGTGCTGTGTGCTGTCTCTACTTCTATCGTTCATGCCACCGCAGACAATTGTTTTGAAGATAGCAATGTTGATCCACGGGGTGGCGTAAGAGGCTGTGTTGGGGAAAACATCAGGATGTCTGGCTCAACATAACTATGCCGGACGACCGACATTGCCGATATCACCGCCACAGCAGGATGTCTGTCTCCATATCAGTATGGCAGGTAAACTGACACTACCCCACAACAGATGTTTGTGAAGGCTATCTGTCTCCATATCGCTCACCAATTGACACCTTGGTGCAGGATGTTTGCCTTACGGAAGCAGGGCGTGGGGGGGAAAACCCCCTAATGACAGTATTGGGCATGTGCACCACCACCGGGTGGAGGATGTGGTTGCAATTATATAAAAGAACTGCACCAACCAGCATAGGGAGGAAGAACATCTCCCTCACCGGACTTGCAACTAACCAGACTGTCGGGACACCACAGCTCCAAGGTGGTAGCTATCGCTATGAACTCTTTTATTTTTGCCTCTTACTTTCCTTCTTTTCTCTTTCCCCCTCTCTCTCTCTGGAATTTGTCGGTGGGCATTTGTTGGTGGGCAAATAAAGCTCCTTGACGCTTGACTCCATTTTGAGTCTTAATTCTGTTCCCGAGAATAAGAGTAAAATCACGCTCTGGCCTTTGACTGGAGTGTGACATTCATATATATATATATGTGTACACACACACACAAAGAGATATCACTCCTTAGTCCATGGACCATCACTATAAAGTTTGCTGAATTCATTCAGTCCATGATGTCAGGATCCATCTGTTGTAACAGCCTTCAGGGCAGGAGGGACAACGTGTAGTGCTGGATTGTTGCCTGCTGAATGCATGTGGTCACTGCTGAGCTCATCTGGTTTCATCAAAGTTCATTCTTTGTTGAGGTGATGATCAGAGGGAAGTCAGGGTCAGTCGATGGTGACCTGAGGGCAGTTCTGCTGCTGCTGCCGGCTTTCCCATGACTTGATTCTCTGCTGATGATCATGACAGCACATACCTTCTTTTCAAAGTCCAGAGTGGAGGAGATTGGCATCTAGCTGGTGGGCTATAGAAGTGTTATATAGCAGGCAACAGCATATAACTGAGTTCATTGGCTGGTTTCCCCATAAATTAAATCCCCTTGAGGTACACATCGGACTTCCCCATCTTCCCGCATTACCCACCAAGTCTATCCAGGTCCCTGAGCAAAAGCAACCCCACGAGTGGGTTTGCCTTTACCTGAAGTAGGAATAACCCAGACTGTCTTCCCCAACAAATTCTTTATGTGCACCACAGGAACTTTATCCCCCTCTACAGGACGTAAAAGTTCTGATTGGGCTGGGCCAGCCCTGTTGGCAGATGTCCTAGTGTTGACCAACCAGGTGGCTTTTGCTAAATGTGTACCCCAGTGTTTGAAAGTCCCACCACCCATTGCTCTCAGTGTAGTTTTTAACAGCCCATTGTACCGTTCGATTTTCCCAGAGGCTGGTGCATGGTAGGGGATGTGATATACCCACTCAATGCCATGCTCTTTGGCCCAAGTGTCTATGAGGTTGTTCCGGAAATGAGTCCCACTGTCTGACTCAATTCTCTCTGGGGTGCCTTGTCACCACAAGACTTGTTTCTCAAGGCCCGGGATAGTGTTCCGGGCAGTGGTGTGGGTCACAGCGTATGTCTCCAGCCATCTGGTGGTTGCTTCCACCATGATAAGTGTAGGAGAGGATGGAAACTATTTGATTATTGCCGAAGAGAAGTAACTGCTTGGCTGGAGAAGAAAGAGTTAAAGAAGCAGCAAAGTACACTGTGTGATTAAGCAGAGCAACCCAGCTGGACAGGAGCAGGAGAACAGAAAGATAATGAACTGGTTATTTTGGGACTGTTTGTGAAGCAATGAAGAATGTTGGGAAAAAACCCCTGTAAACCAGGAACTAAGCATGATGTGCTAAAACTAGCTTGGTATAAAAGGTAGAGCAACAGGCTAAAAATACCTTTTGCTAGAATGGTATAAAAACTAGAGCAATAGGCAATAAAGTGATTCACTCCATGAAGATGCTCTGACTCCATGCCTTTCATATGCCACAGTAAACAAATGGGGCTTGCCTTGGCAGGTTGTTGGGAGTGTGATATAGTCAGTCTGCCAGGCCTCCCCATATTTGTACTTAAGCCGTCGTCCTCCATAGCAGAGAGGCTTTAACTGCTTGGCTTCCTTAATTGCAGCACATGTTTCACATTCGTGAATAGCGTCCATTGTTAAGTCCACCCCTTGATCATGAGCCCATCTATATGTTGCATCTCTGCCTTGAAGGCCTGAGGTGCCATGGGCCCATCGGGCTAAAAATAATTCACCCTTATGTTGCTAATCTAAATCCATCTGAGCCAATTCAATCTTAGCAGCTTTATCCACTTGCTGGTTGTTCTGGTGTTCCTCAGTTGGCCGACTCCTGGGTACATGAGCATCTACGTGGCGTACCTTCACCACCAGGATCTGCACCCGAGCAGCGATATCTTGCCACAGTGCAGCAGCCCAGAGGGGTTTACCTCTGCGTTGCCAGTTGCTCTGCTTCCATTGCTGCAACCACCCCCACAGGGCATTTGCCACCATCCATGAGTCAGTATAGAGATAAAGTACTGGCCATTTTTCTTGTTCAGCAATGTCCAAGGCCAGCTGGATGGCTTTCACCTCTGCAAACTGACTCCATTCACCCTCTCCTTCAGCAGTTTCTGCAACTTGTTGCAGGGGACTCCACACAGCTGCCTTCCATCTCTGATGCTTTCCCACAATATGGCAGGACCCATCAGTAAACAAGGCATATTGCTTTTCACTCTCTGACAGTTCATTATATGGTGGGGCCTCCTCAGCATGCATTGCATCCTCCACTGCTGACATTCCATAATCTTTGCCCTCTAGCCAGTCCATGATGACTTCTAGAATTCCTGGATGAGTGGGATCTCCTTTTCAAGCTCGTTGCGTAATTGGTGCAGCCCACTTACTCCATGTAGCATTGGTCGCATGATGTGTAGAGGAGACCCTGCCTTTGAACATCCAGGCCAGCACAGGCAACCAGGGTGCCAGGAGGAGCTGTGCTTCAGTGCCAATCACTTCTGAAGCAGCTCGAACCCCTTCATAGGCTGCCAGTATCTCTTTTTCAGTGGGAGTACAGCCGGCCCTCCGATCCTCTATATCCCCGACTCCAAAAGCCGAGGGGTCGACCTCGAGTCTCCCCTGGAGCTTTCTGCCAGAGGCTCCAGGTAGGACCATTCTCCCCAGCTGCAGTGTAGAGCACATTTTTCACATCTTGCCCGGTCTGGACTGGTCCGAGGGCTATGTCGTGGTTTAAGCTGAACCCAGGACAGGCTGCTGCATGAACTCTCTCTCGTTTAATTTGTTTAAAGGCTTGTTGTTGCTCAGGGCCCCATTTGAAATCATTCTTCTTCCGGGTCATGTGGTAGAGAGGGCTTACAATCAGACTGTAATTTGGGATGTGCATTCTCCAGAACCCTGCAACACCTATGAAAGCTTGTGTTTCTTCTTTCTTGTTAGTTGGTGGAGACATTGCTGTCATCTTCTTGATCATATCTGTGGGCATCTGGCGACGTCCATCTTGCCATTTTATTCCCAAAAATTGAATCTCCTGTGCAGGTCCCTTGACCTTACTCTGTTTTATGGCAAAACCAGCCTTCAGCAGGATTTGGATTATGTTCCTCCCTTTCTCAAAAACTTCTTCCGCTGTATCACCCCACACGATGATGTCATCAATGTATTGCAGGTGTTCTGGAGCCCTGTTCCAGTGCAGTCTGGATCAATCCATGGCAGATGGTAGGGCTGTGTTTCCACCCCTGGGGCAGTTGGTTCCAAGTGCGCTATATGCCCCTCCAAGTAAAAGCTAACTGTGGCCTGCATTCTGCTGCCAAAGGGATTGAGAAAAATACATTGGCAATATCACTTGTGGCATCCCACTTGGCTGCCGTCGACTTGAGTTCATACTGAAGATCTAGCATGTCCGTTACAGCAGCACTCTATGGTTGTATGACTTCATTCAGGCCACGATAGTCTACTGTTAAGTCTCCACTCTCCATTAGACTTTTGCACTGGCCATATGGGGTTATTAAAGGGTGAGTCGGTCCTGGTCTTCGCTCCTTGGCTCTCCAGTCTACGGATCAGCTTATGGATGGGAATCAGGGAGCCTCGGTTGATGCGATATTGCCACCAGTGCACTGTTGTGGTCACAATTGGCACTTGTTGTTCTTCCATCTTCAGTGACCCCACAAAAGAAGGATCCTCTGAGAGACTGAGCAAGGTGGACAGCTGCTTAATTTCCTCTGTCTCCAAGGCAGCAATACCAAAAGCCCATCAATACCCTTTTGGGTCTTTGAAGTGCCCTCTCCTGAGAGAGCATGCATGGAGCCTCTGGACCAGTCAGAAGGAGGTGCTTTTGCCACTCCCTCTCAGTCAGGCTGATTTCAGCTTCCAGCATAGTTAATGCTTGGGATCCTCCTGTCACTCCAGAAATACAAATGGATTCCACCCCTTGATACCTTGATGTCATCAGGGTACTCTATGCACCGGTATCTACTAGAGCCTTATACTTCTGTGGGACTGATGTGCCAGGCCATCTGATGCACACATTCCAGTAAACCCAATTATCCCTCTCCTCCACCTGGCTGGAGGCAGGGCTCCTCTAATAGTGATCATAAGATTCTCCATTTACTTCCTGTGCAAAGGGATTAGAATTCCTTTCATAGGAGTTGATGCGGTTGATACGCTGGAGGGAAGGTATGCCATCCAGAGGGACCTTGACACGCTTGTGAGGTGGGCAGATGCCAACCTTATGAAGTTTAAGCAAGGCAAGTGTAAGATCCTACACCTGGGTGGGGGCAATCCCAGGCACTGCTACAGGTTGGGTGGAGAAGAGATTCAGAGCAGCCCTGCAGAAAAGGACTTGGGGGTGTTGGTTGATGAGAAACTGAACATGAGCCGGCAGTGTGTGCTCGCAGCCCAGAAAGCCAACCATATCCTGGGCTGCATCAAAAGAAGCATGACCAGCAGGTCAAAGGAGGTGATCCTGCCCCTCTACTCTGCTCTCGTGAGACCTCACTTGGAGTACTGTGTACAGTTCTGGTGTCCTCAACATAAAAAGGACATGGAGCTGTTGGAGCAAGTCCAGAGGAGGGCCACGAGGATGATAAGGGGGCTGGAGCACCTCCCATATGAAGACAGGCTGAGAGAGTTGGGGCTGTTCAGCCTGGAGAAGAGAAGGCTGCGTGGAGACCTCATAGCATCTTTCTAGTATCTGAAGGGGGCCTACAAGGATGCTGGGGAGGGACTCTTCCTTAGGGACTGTAGTGGTAGGACAAGGGGTAATGGGTTCAAACTTAAACAGGGGAAGTTTAGATTAGATATAAGGAAGAAGTTCTTTACAGTGAGGGTGGTGAGGCACTGGAATGTGTTGCCCAGGGAGGTTGTGGATGCTCCATCCCTGGCGGTGTTCAAGGCCAGGTTGGACAGAGCCTTGGACCACATGGTTTAGTGCAAGGCGTCCCTGTCCATGGCAGGGGGGTTGGAACTAGATGACCTTAAGGTCCTTTCCAACCCTAAATATTCTATGATTGTATGAGTTGGAGTAAAATCAGCTCTTCCTCTTGATCTGGAAAGCTGCTCACCAAAGACTGAGGAAGCAATTTTCTTGGCAGGATCGTCCTTGACTGTTGTTTTCCTTTTCAGTTCATGCTCCTATTCCTCCAGAACTGAGGTAGGTTTTCCATTCCTCCTTTTCATGTCTTATCCATGGTCACTCAGGTAAAATCATAGGGTGGCCCATGGTGTGTACCTCCATTATCTTCTTTCTCAGGCAATAGGGTTCCTTCTGTTAATAGCTGAGATGTGGATACATACATGTGGGGAGCTGGATAGATTGTCTCTGAATTGTTTGAACTCCTGTGTCAGGATTTTTTCCACAGCTGAAATGATGGAAGGGGTCAGACTTCATCTGCTGTTGGTGGTGCTCCCTCACTCCAAGTCATTGATGCCAGTGAGTGGGCACATGATGATGGTGCACTCCGTATAAGTTTCAGCCACATGGGTCGTGTACATTCAACTTCACCTGGATCTTCAGATGCATTTCCGGCATCCGGCCTATGATAGATCATCTCTAGAATGGCTGATTCCCTCAGGGACTGGATGCCTCTCTCTAGCATGATCCACTTGACTGAGCGACACATAACATCATCCTTGGAGGGATACTGTTCCTTCACAGCTGCCAAGTACTGCCTCCAAAGGCTGAGGATTCGTCTCTCTTTCACAATGGCTTTGTCAGTTCCTCCTTCCCTAGCAAGTGATCCCAGCTGCTTGGCTTCCCTACTTTCTAGTTCCTGACCATCGGCCCCGTTGTTCCAGCATTAGAGCAAACGTGACGATGTGGTCACCTGGAAGATGGCTGAAATCTTTACCTATCTTCTGCAGCTCGGTCGAGATCTGGGATCAAGAAGTTACTTCTTCCTCTTCCTCTGATTCCTGTAGTAATAACTCTCATTCAGATGCCGTCCCTTTTAGTATGCACATTGGGTCTTCATCTGTCCTCACTGCATGGGTTGCTCTTTGTTGCTCTCGTTTGATCTTTCCCTTGCTTATAAGGGCAACTGATATTGGCACAGATTGGTCCTTTGGTTTAGCTGCAGTGTCTATCATTGTGGTTGGAGCGGATATAGAGTCTGTCACCGAGGTTGAAGTGGCTGCAGTATCTTTTTTTGGGGTTGCTGTAGCTGCGATGCTTGGGGGTTGAGTAGCTGCATTGTCTATTGCTTTCCCGTCAGATCCAGAGACATCTTTTTCCCTTTGATGGTGCTTGATAATGTTGAGCAGGGCTCTGTAGGTGTAGGCCAAGCCCCAGCACATTGCCATAAGTTGTCCCTCTCTGGTATAACCAGGACGACAACATACCTCGTTTAAGTGTTTTACTAGTTTTTCTGGATGTTGCACTTGTTCAGTGGTGAAGTTCCAAAGCACTGGAGGGGCCCACTGGCCTAGATACTTGCCCATACTATCCCACACACCCTGCCACTCATGACTGTCCAGCCTCGGTGAAAATCTCTTGGTGGTCCTCCTATATCGTCATCTAACCCTAGACCAGATTTGAACCCGATACTGCTTAACTTTTATCAGACGAAATAGGGTGTTCCCAGGGTGGGATGGCCATGGGTAAAACACACACTGTATGTATGGCAACATCCCGATCCCCAGCAAAAGCAGCAGGAAGTTTTCAAGGGTTTTCAAACATCGTCCAAAATCTTTAGAATTCTCAAATGCTGCTGTAAATAGCCTGGTGCGGGAGGGTGTGAGGGGATGTCTCCTTCATAGGTTGACCTCCTGAGGAGGAAAAAAAAGATGTGTAATTGCTAAAAATTCCCATTATATGCCTCCCAACATATAGAGGTGATGACCACGCTGAGAACACATGCCAGACCAGTTTCATGATCAATGAGTCTATTGTATTACAAGTCATTACCATGAAGTACAGTGAAACAAGAACCTTAGACCAGGCCCCAAAGCCGATAAACACTAAAACAGCAAATACTGGCTTTAAGTAAGGTACAACATGCTGAAACTCTGAGACCAATCTATTTCCTAATAACCACGCCCCTACAAGTCGCCCGATTGATAGAGTTATGATTTGATTTTTAGATTTAAATAGAGATACATCTTCTTAGTAAATTGCTTTGGGCTTGAATATTGTAGCCATGAGATTAATAGAGATCTGTGTAGGAGTTGCTAATTGCTTTATTTCTAATGGGAGATATTTAGACCTTCACACCTCCATTTTCAGGGAAGTAAAATGGTGGTGAGCATCACGGTGGGATAAAATGAATCAATCCTTTCTAAAGAATGAACAATCAATCAGAATTAGAATTGTGCTAGTGCTGATGCTGTATCTCATTTCGTTTTTCATTATTTACACTGCCAATATGAATAAGTTAACTCTATTTGTAAGGCTGCAGAGTAGCATTTTTTGTCTAGTTAGTTCCCAAATTACGGCACAGTTGTTGATACCAAAAAGCCCATTGAGACTTTCTAAGACGCATGAAGTCTTTTTAAGAGGAATATAGCATAAATATTGCCCTCATCTACATCACCCGTCGTGCTTTGTCTCTTGTATTCATTCTTTTGTGTTTTGTTCCATCTCACTGTCCCAGTACACTTGGAACTGACTGCCCCAAGGGTGGAAACACAGCCCTGCCATCTGCCATGGATTGATCCAGACTGCACTGGAACAGGGGCAAGCTCCAGAACACCTGCAATACATTGATGACATCATCGTGTGGGGTGATACAGAGGAAGAAGTTTTTGAGAAAGGGAGGAACATAATCCAAATCCTGCTGAAGGCCGGTTTTGCCATAAAACGGAATAAGGTCAAGGGACCTGCACAGGAGATTCAATTTTTGGGAATAAAATGGCAAGATGGACGCCGCCAGATCCCCACAGACGTGATCAAGAAGATGACAGCAATGTCTCCACCGACTAACAAGAAAGAAGAAACACAAGCTTTCTTAGGTGTTGCAGGGTTCTGGAGAATGCACATCCCAAATTACAGTCTGATTTTAAAGCCCTCTCTACCACGTGACCCGGAAGAAGAATGATTTCAAATGGGGCCCTGAGCAACAACAAGCCTTTAAACAAATTAAACGAGAGAGAGTTCATGCAGCAGCCTGTCCTGGGTTCAGCTTAAACCACGACATAGCCCTCGGACCAGTCCAGACCGGGCAAGATGTGAAAAATGTGCTCTACACCGCAGCTGGGGAGAATGGTCCTACCTGGAGCCTCTGGCAGAAAGCTCCAGGGGAGACTCGAGGTCGACCCCTCGGCTTTTGGAGTCGGGGATATAGAGGATCGGAGGGCTGGCTATACTCCCACTGAAAAAGAGATACCGGCAGCCTATGAAGGGGTTCGAGCTGCTTCAGAAGTGATTGGCACTGAAGCACAGCTCCTCCTGGCACCCCGGTTGCCTGTGCTGGCCTGGATGTTCAAAGGCAGGGTCTCCTCTACACATCATGCAACTGATGCTACATGGAGTAAGTGGGCCACGCCAATTACACAACGAGCTTGAAAAGGAGATCCCACTCATCCAGGAATTCTAGAAGTCATCATGGACTGGCTAGAGGGCAAAGATTATGGAATGTCAGCAGTGGAAGACGCAATGCATGCTGAGGAGGCCCCACCATATAATGAACTGTCAGAGAGTGAAAAGCAATATGCCTTGTTTACTGATGGGTCCTGCCATATTGTGGGAAAGCATCAGAGATGGAAGGCAGCTGTGTGGAGTCCCCTGCAACAAGTTGCAGAAACTGCTGAAGGAGAGGGTGAATGGAGTCAGTTTGCAGAGGTGAAAGCCATCCAGCTGGCCTTGGGTATTGCTGAATGAGAAAAATGGCCAGTACTTTATCTCTATACTGACTCATGGATGGTGGCAAATGCCCTGTGGGGGTGGTTGCAGCAATGAAAGCAGAGCAACTGGCAACGCAGAGGTAAACCCCTCTGGGCTGCTGCACTGTGGCAAAATATCGCTGCCTGGGTGCAGAACCTAGCAGTGAAGGTATGCCACGTAGATGCTCATGGACCCAAGAGTCGGCCGACTGAGGAACACCAGAACAACCAGCAAGTGGATAAAGCTGCTAAGATTGAAGTGGCTCAGATGGACTTAGATTGGCAACATAAGGGTGAATTATTTTTAGCCCAGTGGGCCCATGACACCTCAGGCCATCAAGGCAGAGATGCAACATAGAGATGGGCTCGTGATCGAGGGGTGGATTTAACAATGGACACTATTGCCCAGGTTATTCATGAATGTGAAACGTGCTGCAATTAAACAAGCCAAGAGGTTAAAGCCTCTCTGGTATGGAGGACAATGGCTGAAGTACAAATATGGGGAGGTCTGGCAGATTGACTATATCATACTCCCACCGACCCGCCAAGGCAAGCTCTATGTGCTTACCATGGTGGAATCAACCACCGGATGGCTGGAAACATATGCTGTGCCCCACGCCACTGGGAGGGGAAACTGGGAGGAAGCAGAAACAGCCAAAGGGGTATTCCATACCACAGCACATCATGCCCACTATATAAATGGGGGGAGTTACCCAGAAGACCCAGATCACTGCTCAGGTTAGGCTGGGTATCAGTCAGAGGGTGGTGAGTGTCCTGGTTTCAGCTGTAAGAGTCATTTTTCTCCTTCTTAGTAGCTGGTGCAGTGCTGTGTTTTCTACTTTCAGCCTGGGAACAACGCAGATAACAGTGATGTTATTAGTTGCTGCTAAGTAATGTTTACTCCGACCAAGGACTTTCTCAGTCTCATGCTTTGCCAGGGAGGAGGGGAAGCCGGGAGGAAGCAGAGACAGGACACCTGACCCAAACTGGCCAAAGGGGTATTCCATACCATGGCACGTCATGCCCAGTATATAAACTGGGGGGAGTTGCCCGGAAGGCCCAGATCACTACTTGGGTCGGGCTGGGTATCGGTCGGCGGGTGGTGAGCAATTGTATCCTCTCCCCTTGTTATTTCCGTTATCATTATTATTATTATTGGTGGTAGCAGTAGTGGTTTTGTATTATACCTTAGGCTTAGTTACTGGACTGTTCTTATCTCAACCCGTGGGATATACATTCTTTTGATTCTCCACCCCATCCCTCCGGGAGTGGGGGGAGGAGGAAGGGGGGGAGTGAGCGAGCGACTGCGTGGTTCTGAGTTGCTGGCTGGGCTTGAACCGTGACACTGGCCTCATCCAATCTTATATCATCCTTGTCTTTCACAAACCGGGCCAAGCTCTCCTTTCACCTGCATTAGCCTAAGGGAGTGGTAGTGAAGAACAGGTTGTACGTCTTTATCCTTTACGTAGTAAGGACGAGATGGAAATATATGGCTTCACAGATAGAATTTATCACTGAGTTTCTTCTAAGAAAGGTTGTTCTTCAATTAGGATTACTCAGTCCTTTGACCTGGCCATAGTTTCTGTACTAAGAGGAAGGAAATTTGTTTTATTTTTAGCAGAAGTCACCCAAGGCAGGAAGGAGAGATGGTTCTTTACAGCTTACTTCAGTAGCATACAAATGATGTGGAGCTTGCAAGGAAACATTTCATGGCTTTTGCTTGAGGGGTTTTTATGGATGGACTACTAGTGAGCAGCCCAGAAATTTGTCGTCGTCATCTCTCAAACTAGCAGCAGTGCTTGAGGCAGAGCCAAGCCCTAGATACAGTAGTAGGCATAAAGGGCAAGGCTGCTGAATGATGTGAGCTGCCACTGTCATTTGGAAAAACACTTTCCCAGATTGCTGCATACAGGACTAAAATAACAAGCTGGTGTAAGAGTATTCCCCATATTCCATGACACTAATTTCTCTTCCACTGAGAATCCGACCTGCCAGATCTCCAACATCTGCAATTAGGGCATAGAATTCCAACAATATTATATTACAATAGGTGTAATTAAAGCTGAGTGCAAGTACCTGCTGTCGCATTTGTTGTTTTGTGCATGTTAATTGGTTAACCTACTGATGGCTGGTGAAATTCTTTCCTTGATCAAAAAACATGCTGAAACACTTAGCAGAGTATTTAAACAATGGACTTTATTAGTACAGCATCAGTAACTCAGCCCTTCTTAGAGGAAAAAAAATCTGTATAAGGAAAGACAAAGAATAAATTCTTACTGCAAATCCTTCTGGAATAATAAAGTTTACTGACTGATATATCAATTATTTTTTCACAAAAGCCTGTTTCTAAAAAGAAAGAGAGAATGTTGCTAAGCACAAAGAAGCAGAATTTCTTAAATTTTTTTTTTTCTCAATATCAGGATTCTGATCAGTGAAGGAAGATGGAAAGTAGACCATTTAACATTTTTAGAATCTTCTGTATCTTTTGGTATATTTATTTTACTATTAATTAGAAAATCCTAGACTGACTGGTGCAACTCATGTAAATTAGCATTTCCCCCATTAAGTCTATGCAACATGCTTAACTTCATTAGCTAAATACTTTTTTTGCCTGCTTAAAGAGTTCTGGAAGATTAGATCACCAACCTAATCGACATATAAAATTAGGGTATAGCAATAAATAAGCTTCTTAGATTGCATAATTTATTATGCATTATAAATGAACTCAGAAAAAACCCTACCGGTAACATTTTATAGATTGATAGAATCATAGAATCATAGAATAGTAAGGGTTGGAAAGGACCTTAAGGTCATCTAGTTCCAACCCCCCTGCCATGGACAGGGACACGTCACGCTAAACCATGTCGCCCAAGGCTCTGTCCAATCTGGCCTTGAACACCGCCAGGGATGGAGCATCCACAACCTCCCTGGGCAACACATTCCAGTGCCTCACCACCCTCACTGTAAAGAACTTCTTCCTTATATCTTTCCTGAACTTCCCCTGTTTAAGTTTGAACCCATTACCCCTTGTCCTACCACTACAGTCCCTAAGGAAGAGTCCCTCCCCAGCATCCTTGTAGGCCCCCTTCAGATACTGGAAAGATGCTATGAGGTCTCCACACAGCCTTCTCTTCTCCAGGCTGAACAGCCCCAACTCTCTCAGCCTGTCTTCATATGGGAGGTGCTCCAGCCCCCTTATCATCCTCGTGGCCCTCCTCTGGACTTGCTCCAACAGCTCCATGTCCTTTTTATGTTGAGGACACCAGAACTGTACACAGTACTCCAAGGGAGGTCTCACGAGGGCAGAGTAGAGGGGCAGGATCACCTCCTTTGACCTGCTGGTCATGCTTCTTTTGATGCAGCCCAGGATATGGTTGGCTTTCTGGGCTGCGAGCACACACTGCCGGCTCATGTTCAGTTTCTCATCAACCAACACCCCCAAGTCCTTTTCTGCAGGGCTGCTCTGAATCTCTTCTCCACCCAACCTGTAGCTGTGCCTGGGATTGCCCCCACCCAGGTGTAGGACCTTACACTTGCCTTGCTTAAACTTCATAAGGTTGGCATCTGCCCACCTCACAAGCGTGTCAAGGTCCCTCTGGATGGCATCCCTTCCCTCCAGTGTATCAACCGAGCCACACAGCTTGGTGTCATCGGCAAACTTGCTGAGGGCGCACTCAATCCCACTGTCCATGTCACCGACACAGATGTTGAACAAGACAGGTCCCAACACCGATCCCTGAGGGACACCACTCGTTACTGGTTTCCAACTGGACATTGAGCCATTTACCACAACTCTTTGCATGCGGCCATCCAGCCAGTTCTTTATCCACCGGGTGGTTCATCTCTCAAATTGATGTCTCTCCAATTTAGAGACAAGGATGTCATGCGGGACAGTGTCGAATGCTTTGCACAAGTCCAGGTAGATGGCGTCAACTGCTCTGCCCCTGTCCATCAGCTCTGTAGCCCCATCATAGAAGGCCACCCATTGGTCAGGCAGGATTTCCCTTTAGTGAAGCCATGTTGGCTGTCACCAACCACCTCATTGTTTTTCATGTGCCTTAGCATGCTTTCCAGGAGAATCTGCTCCAAGATTTTGCCAGGCACAGAGGTGAAACTGACTGGTCTGTAGTAATGCATTGTTTCTTTCAGTCAGTTATGTAGCAAATATGTCTGAATTTTACTGCTAGGGTTGATGAAAATTTGATTGAAAAATAACGTTGCAGAAAATCTCCCAGAACAGAAGGACACAATCTCCCCACCTTTCCTGCCAACTGCCCGCTTCATTGGCCTATGTGCTTACCCAGATATGCCTGTTCCTTATAGTATGTAGTGTTCTTAAGGGGAAAATTTCTTCATCAGAATCTTAGCTGTATATAGTGAAAATTAAAGATTTTGATTAATTCCAAATATGTCAGGCTACATTTAGAGTGAAGTGTTTTCAGAATAGCATAGCACTGACATAGACCCAGCTTCAGAAGATGCCAAGTAAGGGAAATGGTGTGCATTTAAATAGCTTCTGCAAACAGCACATATACATAAAGTCTTGATTCTTTGTGCAACTGATTATCTTACCTTCCTAAGCCTTCTGTAGCTTACCTAGTAGAAAGTCTCTAGATAATGAGGTAGATAACATTTTCCTCCATCATACAAAGTGTGAATGTTCTTCCTTGCAATTTGATGAAAGTAAACATTGGGTTAGCTTGTCTAACAGAGAAGAATGGGACCTTTGTAACCTGTTCTCCATCTGCAGGTATAACTTCTCTTGACTTTGGAAGTTTTTCTTGCACAGGCATCTCTGGATTTTCCCTTAAACAATGAAGTGTACTCTGTTGAATGTCAATTAACGGTACTGGTATTTAAATAATATATGCTATAATTTTAAAATTTTCAAATGTGTCATGCTGGTGATTCAAGATTTATCTGTCAGATAGCTTAAGGAAAGTACTATGTATGCAGTGATTCATTTAAATTATAAGTACCCATTACTCTGTATTTCATTTTTAACAAGTTCTTCATCCACTCAGAGAAATACCAGACAGCTCAGGTTGGAAAAATGATTCATCTGGCATATGCAAAGTTGGACTCACTGCAGTTGAGGATTCATAATCAGAGCAGAAACATATTAATAGTAGGTGTCATAGTCCTTGATGTTTGCAAAAACTGTCAGAAGCCTGCATGCATGTCGTGGTTTGAGCCCAGCCGGTAACTTAGAACCACACAGCCGCTCGCTCACTCCCCCCCCCCCCCCTTCTTCCTCCCCCCGCTCCCGGAGGGATGGGGAGGAGAATGGGAAGAATGTAACTCCCACGGGTTGAGATAAGAGCAGTCCCGCAACTAAGGTATAACACAAAACCACTACTGCTACCACCAATGATAATAACGATTAGTGAAATAACAAGGGGAAAGGATACAATTGCTCACCACCCGCCGACCGATACCCAGCCCGACCCGAGCAGTGATCTGGGCCTTCCGGGTAACTCCCCCCGGTTTATATACTGGGCATGACGTGCTGTGGTATGGAATACCCCTTTGGCTAGTTTGGGTCAGGTGTCCTGTCTCTGCTTCCTCCCGGCTTCCCCTCCTCCCTGGCAAAGCATGAGACTGAGAAAATCCTTGGTTGGAATAAACATTACTTAGCAACAACTAAAAACATCGGTGTTATCAGCGTTGTTCCCAGGCTGAAAGTTAAAAAACACAGCACTGCACCAGCTACTAAGCAGGAGAAAAATGACTGCTATAGCTGAACCCAGGACAATGCATTATGGACTCTTTTTGTTATGTTACAATCTTTCAGTTCCCAAAGCAGTTTATGTGAATATGAAGGACCAGTTCCTGAGCTCTTAAGTCAGGAAAGCCCTGTGGATTTCTGTAGCATCTTACCTAAATAAGGACTTTCAGATTCAAAGCCTGAAAATAAAAGGAAAAATTCTACAGACTGAATATCTTTTACAGTGAATTATTATTTAGGGAATTCAGTATTAAAGATGTTGGTTTAGAACTATATGCACCACTGGAATATCAAAACAGGATCTGGCTAAGCAATATTTGTATTAGCTTAGCATTGCTCTTCCTATACACCAAAGGGATAAGTGGTACAGCTTTTATTTCTTTTCCATTCTTTAAGCTTCCTCTGAGAATAGCTTCACTCAGAGGACACTAAGACGAAAGACAATTTGTTTAATCTTTCATAATATGGTCCTTTATGTTGTAGGTTTAAGGGAGTCTAAAACATTAAAGGAAGATTTTTAAAAGTATTTAGCCTCCAAATGATGTTGCTGGGACAACAGTAGGGTTTTCAGAAGTGCCGAGATGCCTGATTCTCATTGATTTCTACAAAAGGCCCATCTTCACTGATTGCTGAGTATGCTTCTGGAAGCCAAGTTCATCGTCTGCAACTTCCGGTTGATGATAGGACAGGTCCTGATCTCCCGCCGCTGAAAGGGATGAAGGAGCAGAGTAAAACATAATTATTTTGGATTTATTGCAAGAAATGCCTGCTGTGATTTTAGTTGCACTTTGCAACCTCCAGGATTCATCTTGTGTCAAGGTTCAGGGAAAATAGTGGGATTATTGCCTGAGATGGACCAATAATAAAGTTATTGGTAAAAGAAAACAAAACAAACACAACTGAGGTGAGACGACAACGGACTCTACACAATTCAATGTGAATCAAGCAGAAGCCATTTTATTGTTCCCACGATCCCTTTATATACAGAGTTTTCTATCCCTACACGCGGTCACGCACCTTTTGATTGGTAAAAGCCCTCTTGCACGAGGCAATCACACGGCTCGGTAAGTGTCCTTATTGATTCATCTAGTTCCTGGTGTTCCTCCAATGTATCTGACTGCAGATGTTTTCTTCCTCTTATCTTCTTCTTGGTATGCGGCTGCATGCTTAGAAGAGGCCCATTAAGTGTAACTATAGTAATTAACCATTACTAAGTGTAACTATAGTAATCCAATAGGAGCATGGAAACGTGATCTTTGGATTAAAGGAAAAAAGGCAAACAATCAAATTAAGCAATTAATTGGGCTTGAAAAATACAACTTATTTTGAAATTTCTTGTAATTCCAATTTAAGACACAAAGGGGATGGACTGTTTGGAAATGGAACTTGGGCCTTAAAAGGACATTATTGGATTTGTGGTCATCATGCTTATCTAAAATTACCAAACAATTGGAGTGGAACTTGTTATATGGGTTATATATGCCCCTTCTATTTCCTATTACCAGAAGGAAATGGAGACAGTTTGGGAGTTAGAATATATGATGATGTTAATTGACATCGATGATCCATTGATACCTCTATAACAGGTGGAAGTGATCAAACCTGGGGCAGTGATAAGTGGACCCCTCAACGTATCATATGGCATTATGGACCTGCCACCTGGAACCCCAATGAGTGGATTAGCGGTGCTCGAGAACCTATCTATAATCTAAATTGCGTTATTCGATTACAAGCTGTCCTAGAGATCATTACTAACGAGACAGCCCATGCCCTTGACCTATTGGCAGATCAGACCACACAAATGTGAACAACAATATTCCAACACAGAATGGTTCTCGATTACCTGCTAGCTGAAGAAGGAGGTGTTTGTGGTAAACTAAATGATTCTAATTGTTGTTTAAAAATTGATGATAGCAGCAAAATTGTTAAACAAATTACTGCAAGAATATGAAAGCTGGCCCATGTTCCTGTCCAGACATGGAAAGGCTGGGACAGTGATATGTTTTCCTGGGTCCCTGGTGGTCCATGGGTTAAGCAAATCCTATTTTATTTGTTACGTGGTCTTGCCATGCTGATGTTTTTACCATGTATCATTCCATGTTTTATACAATTGATTCAACATGTTGTGGCTAGGATGCAATTTATAACTATGGTTTCACCTGACGGTGTCAAACAAATTCGTGCTGTGTGCCAAACTACACCATCAGTTGTACACATTGTATAGTATTATTGCCCATTTTCCTCTACCTAAGTCTGGGACAGAAGTTTCCAGAACCAGGCAGCACATGCGCCTTAAGCTAAGGGGGCATGGAAATTTATTTTTCTGCTGCGTATCCTGACCCTGACTCTGGCAGACCAGGACAGAAGGCCGCGTGGACCACAAGGGTCGCAATTGCTCAACTTTATACCATCAGAATCGCAGGAAATGATGGAACACATGAATGTGTTTGTACCAATTTATCATATAGCCTTGATTGTATTAACTATTGCTTTAATCGTTATGGTGATACAGGTTACTTGGCCTTGTAACTGCTCACCTTATAATTGCCCTTGTAAACTTTCTTTTTCTTCTTCTTCTCCTCCTTCTGAACCCTTGGATGTTGTTGCTTTATGAAGTTAGTTATATATAATTGTTAGCCGAAGTTAATTAGATGTTAGATATAATTGTTAGCCGAAGTTAATTAGATGTTGTTAGTTATTAGATGTTATTAGCTATTGCGTCATGCTCTATCTCTTTCTCTTCCTCCTTTCTCTTCCTCTATCGTTTATGCCACCATGGACAACCATTCCTAAGATAGCAATGTTGATCCACGGGGTGGTGTAAGAGACTCTGTCTGTGAAAACACCACCGCCACAGCAGGATGTCTGTTTCAACATTGCTATGGCAGGAAGACCGACATTGCTGATACCACCGCCACAGCAGGATGTCTGTCTCCACATCACTATGGCAGGAAAACTGACACCACCGCCACAGCAGATGTTTGTGCATGATATCTGTCTCCACATCGCTCACCAATTGACACCTCGGGTGCAGGATGTTTGCCTTAACATTGCTACACCGCGGAACCACGGGGGGAGAAGACCCCCTAGTAACAGTACTGGGCATGCGCACCACCGCCAGGTGGAGGATGTGGTTACAACTCCATAAAAGAACAGCACCAACCAGCATAGGAGGAACATCTCCCCCACCGGACTTGGAACTAATCGGACTGTCGGGACGCTGCAGCTCTGGGGTGATAGCTATTGCTATGAACTCTTTTATTCTTTCCTCTTATTTTCCTTCTTTTCTCTCTCTCTCTCTTTGTAATTTGTTGTTGGGCATTTGTTGGTGGGCAAATAAAGTTCCTTGGCACTTGACTCCATTTTGAGTCTTAATTCTGTTCCTGAGAATACGAGCAAAACCGCTCTCCAGCCTTTGACCGGCATGCGACAAGGATGTGCTAACTTTTTCTACACTTTCTATTCACAGGTTCTTAAAGTCTTTCTGTGAAGGGGATTTTCTGGACTCTCTGGATAACTTATTTCAATGTTTCACTGCTCTTAACAGTTACCATAGTTCTCCTAATGTCTAACTTAAATTTTCTGTGCTGAAAGTTAAACCTATTTCTTCTTGTCTAAGTTTCAGTTTACATAGAGAGCAACTGATCACTATCTATCTCCTTTATAATAACCTCATTTGTGAAGACATTTATCATGTCCCCCTCCATCTTCTCTTTTCTGGTTCAGACAAATCCAATTATTTTAATATTTCATGATAAGTAATGTTTTCTAAGATTCTAGAAAGATTCTAACCTGACATCCCAAAGTTTTCAGAAAACAAAACGTAGGGTTTCTTTCAAGTTTTAAAGTTGTTAGACATGAGTGTGACTTAGATTTACTGAATTATTCTACTGTAGTGTTCCAGGAAGACTTGACAGAGATTGATCCAAGCCACACCAAGAATGACAAATATCAAATTCCTTCACAGATGCTTATTTGAGGAGAGATGACAATGGACCCTACACGATTCAATGTGAATCAAGCAGAAGCCACTTTATTGTTCCCACGATCCCTTTATATACAGAGTTTTCTATCTCTACATGCGGTCACGCGCCCTTTGATTGGTAAAAGCCCTCTTGCACGAGGCAATCACGCGGCTTGGTAAGTGTCCTTACTGGATCACCTAATTCCTGGTGTTCTTCCCATGTATCCGACTGCAGATGTTTTCTTCCTCTTATCTTCTTCTTGGTATGCAGCTACGTGTTTAGAAGAAGCTCTCTGATAGCTGGTTCACATCCTCTTATCTTCTTCTTGGTATGCGGCTGCATGCTTAGAAGAGGCCCTCATATGGCTGGCTCATCACATGTCCACTGTCCTCCAAATACGACCCCACAATTCCCCCTTTTTCTCTTTGAACCAGCCAAACTTTCTTCAAGGAATTAGTAATCATGTTAGACACTCCCTTTAAGATACAGGGAACGATTAACAATACAATCACAATTATACTTAAAATTACAATGCCTTGTTTACAAAGATCTAAAAGCCATCCCGTTATGCCCCAACCCCTTAACCACTTATCTAAACCTGAATTGACCACCGTTAGTTTGTTCATGTTGCCTTTTATCTCCTTGAGACTTTTATGAATTGACTCCGAATGGTCAGAGAGATTCATACAGCACATCCCTTCAAAACCCTCACACCCGTGACCCTGTGCTAAAAGCAAAAATCAATTGCAGCTCTATTTTGCAAAACAGCGTGTCTTGTGCTATCTACATCATTAAGCATTTGTGTAAGTACTAAAATTTATCTGCTTTGCGGCCCAACACCCTAACTCAGTCACGTCTCCTAATGCTTTTGCTGCAGCTACTCCAGGTGCAAACAAGGAGGCGATAACTCGAGACGGCACATCCCAAAATTGTACCTGATCATTACAATCGGGCCTCAGTTGTATCCTTGTTGACAAGTAATATTGAGCTCTAACTTAAACAATGTGTCATTTGACACATATCCCTTGAACCATTGTGACTGATAACCTTCTACCCTGCGCGTGCCCTAGAACTTCGACGATACCATCTGACCCCACAATACTCGCAAACACACAAACTCCAAGGCTCCCAAGTTCCACCGGTATGGCGTGGAGTCCTTAAGGTGCTGGGGTGTTTTCGGGTGGGTCATGCAACTTTTCTTGCCATGGCTGGTATCCATCTGGTTCCTGTATCTGTAACAACACATGCATATCCTCTTCCCCATGTGATTAACTTAAATGGTCCTTCCCAGGCCCCTGTTATCCCGTTTTTAATCATTACCTTGCATTGTCTGCTCTTAACTTCTTCCAAGCCTCCTTGTAGACCAGCCCCGTGTTTTACCATTGGTGGCACCAAGCTATCTTGCGGCAATCGTAAGAAATGTAACACATATAGGACTTTGTTTAATCCATCTGTTGGTGATATAGCACTTTCTCCCCCTTTTTGTTATGGAAGCAAACGCTTCAATGTCTGATTCATACGTTCGACCATAGTCTGACCGGTAGGTGAATGGGGCGTACCCATCACGTGAGTAATGCCCCAGAGCTGGAAAAACGCTTGCGTGGAATGAGCTACAGCGCCAAGGCCGTTGTCAGTTTTGATTTCTCGTGGCACTCCAAGGGCCACTATAGCCGAACGCATGTGATGCTGCACATGTTTGCTAGATTCACCAGTCTGAGCTGTAGCCCAAACTGCAAGAGAAAAACAATCCAAGCAGACATGCACATATTTTTGTTTACCAAATTCTGGGACATGCGTAACATCCATTTGCCAAATTTCTAAAGGTCCGGTACCACGAGGATTGACTCCAGGAGCCAAGCCTCCGGTATACTGTTGACAATCGGGGCACGACTGGACAATGCCCGGGGAATCTGATTCAGACAGCCCGAATTGGCGGCGCAGTACTTTGGCTGACCGGTGGAAAAAATCATGAGACTGTCTGGCTTGTGCGAACCGGTCCGTTGAGGGAGCCACCCATAGTGGCACCACCAGCTTGTAGGCTCTCCGGTTGCCTTCCGCTAAGCCTTCGATTGTTCCTGTGTGATTCCGAATATGGGTGATAAAATATTCACATTGTCTTTCTGACAGCAATAGCCACAACCTCCGAAATAGTTTGTACAATACCTCATCGTTTATCTCTTTCAGCAATGCTCATTCTATACATGATACAACTCCTACTACATACAGTGAATCACAAACAACATTGACTGGTGGTGTCTTCCATCGAGCAAACACTTCTACCACGGCTCGCAACTCCAAATGTTGTGTGGAGCTTTGACAGTCTATTAAAACTACATCATGCCATTGCCCGTTGGCCTGCCACGTGATGGCAGCCTTTTGAGATCTTCCTCCTGCATCTGTAAAGACTGTAGCACCGTCTACCGGACATGCAGAGCGTCTAGGTCGCTCTTCTATTTGACAGGAATGTAGTACACTAAAAAACTTGTGTGGTGGATAGTGCGCCTTTACTTCACCTGAATAATCCAGCAACACCACTTGCAATAAAATACACTGGCGCAAAGCCCAAGCTAAATATTCTGCCACTAAAGGTATTATGATAAAAGATGGTTCTTCCCTGCTATTTCAACAATTCGATTTCGCCCGCTCATGATTAATTGTGCTAGTGCCTCCATTCGTGTTGTAACTGTCCACTTTGACTGTGCCGATAAACACACCCACTCTAATAACCGCAAAGGATCTCTTCCAGGAATCCATTGCAGTATTACAGCAAAAGGGTGCTGCTCACTATTGATTATTGCTAAACCTATCCCATAATCAGGGTTCCAGTGATGGGTATAGGCCTTACTAACTTTTACGCTAATCTGCTGCAAAGCCTCTTTGGCCTCATTTGTCAACATCTGGGGTGCGTTTGCACCACCTCCTCCCCTGAGTAACCTCATCGGAGGTGCCAACTCCTCATTGGTAATACCACATAGGTCCTCACCCAGTTTAAATCTCCTAACTATTTTTGTATATCATTCAAGGTGTGGATCTCCGTCCGGAGTTCCACCTTTTGAGGTCAAACAGCTGCTTTGTCGATTTCCCAGCCAAGGTAGATACTTCCATACTTCTGTTTTTTGTATTTTTTCAGGGGCCAATTGTAGCCCGTTTGACTGCAACACATTTTGTAATTCAGCAATCAATTGGTCTCCATTCAGCTGTTTTCCAGCTATCAAAATGTCATCCATGTAATGATAAATAAGCAAGTCTGGATGCGCTTCACGTACCGGAGTAAGTGCCCAGGCCACGTAAACCTGGCACATGGTTGGTGAATTTTTCATGCCCTGCGGTAACACTACCCAGTGGTACCTTTTCATAGGTTCACTTTTGTTTACGCTCGGTACAGAAAAAGCGAATTTCTCATAATCTTCTGGATGCAGGGGAATGGTAAAAAAGCAATCTTTTAAATCGATAATTAAAATGTCCCAATTTTTCGGAATCATATTTGGGGAGGGTAATCCAGGCTGTAATGCCCCCATATCCTCCATGACCTCATTAATTTTCCTCAGATCATGCAATAGGCGCCATTTGCCACTTCTCTTTGGAATTGTAAAAATTGGGGTATTCCAAGGGCTTGTGGTCGGTTTAATGTGACCTTTCTCTAATTGCTCCTGTCCCTTTCCAAAGCTAAAATTAAGGGATCTGGCAGAGCTCTCTTAATTCCACATTCCTTCTGCCACTCCTTCTGGTTTATTAACGTGAAAAACATATCTGCAGACATTACTTCGCTCTGTTGATATCCCATTATTAATTTTACACACACACACAAGGGATCCCACAAACACACTCCACACAACTACAATACCTAAAACACAAACAAAATCCAATTAGACAAACAACTATTAATGACACAATCACAACATACAGTGCAGCCTTAACCATATTATATCGTCAACACCAAAATCGTTACCGTGATAATCCACAAAACTAGGTCAAATACCAGCAAGTCACAAACAGAAACAAATCCAAATGTATACCAATCGAGCGCTAGCAGCCGGGTATACGCCTTTACCTACGAGATTTCTATATCTCGATTTACAGAAGGCTCCAAACAAAAGGTTAACCCACCAAAATCCAAACTTCAAACAGACTCCCGTGCAGGACGTCTCCTACGACTTACGGAATGTTAACCAAAACAAAACAATATTTACAAAAGGATACCTTCTTAAAGATGGTCCTTGTCTGCTCCCGCAGTGATCCGAGTGAGTCAAGGGGTCCCTCCGGGAAAATTCCCCGGGGGCCCTAGGGAGCCCTGTTCTCAGCGGGTCCTGCAGCCGAGCAGAGAGGGTCCCATCTGGGGTGCCAAATTGATTCGTAGAACTCATTAAGAACTTGCCAACTTAATTAGTTTGATAACACTGCTGGCATAAATGAGTGATTTCTCCTTGTCCTTCTACTTATCAGTTAACTTCACTACATCACCTCCTGAACATCTGCTTAGTTTCAGCTACTCCTTAGCTACAATCCTGTTTTGGCTACAATAAATTTTATGCGAAGGTCATAAAGTTGCCAGATAGATAGGTAAAACTTAATTCCTGGCCATTGTGTCCTATCAGTCATTAGATTTCTTTAGAGAAAACATATATTAAAGGCTAATACATGATCTTTGGTATTCCTGTCTTCCGAGGAATGTGTTTTCCTTCCTATGAATGGTTTCACACTGACCTAAATACAAACACGGCCTGTCTTCAGTGTCCTGGTGCAGTCCATACATTCAGCTGTAGCCCTCTTTTTCTTAGGTCTTTAGGCTTTGAGTTAGCAGAATTTGTGTCTTCAGTTATTGCAACGGAATTATGCTTACAAACGAGAAAGATAATCAGGTCCCTTTAAAAATCAGTTTTATGGGAACTAATCTAAATGTGAAGTTAACTCATTTTTAAAGCTGCAACTTAAACTGTCATTAAAGCTAAAAAGTAAAAGCCTTTAGAGAGAAGGGAACATAAGAGAAAGGAACTGAGACATCAGGATACAGGTAGAGTTGTTTCCTGCCCAGCAAACAAGTAATAGAGCTAACCACTTTAACTTCCATCCCACATAAACAAGTAGTTGATGACACAATAAATGCATTAAAACTAAATCTCATTACTTCAAATGGCTTTATGCCAAAGCACAACATAAATCAGGCTCTGAGGTTGTATAAGCTCTTTACAAACAGGCAAGTTAAGGCTGCAATATTACACAAGATCATTTGAAGCCTCTAAAAAACCTTAAAAATGTGTCTCCCTCTTTCACTGGCACTTTAATAAGGCAATTTCCAATATTTGACTTGTGAAATAACCTGGAATATAACAGTTGTACCAGCAGCCTGTACCTAGGCTGTTCCTTATTGGTCCTCTGTGAACATTTTCAACACCCTTTGTAACATGATGAAAGCCATACCTATTTCAAGGCTTATTTGCACAGAGGGAGTAGTTAGAAGTTTTGATTATTGGGACTGTAGATAGTGGGGCCGATTCTGGGAGTAGCAGTCTAGTCTCCCAGTCCCCAGCATCTGGAGACCACTGACTATGCTGGCATCCATTTTTTCTGAACTAAATCCTTCTCATCTGATAAAAAATCTGCAACTCACATTGTTTATTTCAGTAATCCAGCTCAGTGTCACATCAGCTTTGTCCCCATCTTTAAATATATTCATACCATCTGTCTCATGGTCTCAACTGCTTAAACAATTGCATTATAGGTTATGTACAATCAATTCCAAGTTGTTCTGAACAGCTTGAGATGTCTCACATCTTACTCAGTGGCTTGTGGAAGAGACTGATAAATGATTTTTTATAGGAAGATGATCAGTTTAGGATTCCCTTTACTGACATTTCAGATGCCAAGAAGTTCAGATTTTAGCTTGATATCTTTGCACTTCTTCCCCATATGGTTTTGGTTCCTCTTGCAAAGAAAAGAAATGTGTTTCTCTCCATGTGTCTCTTAAGTTTTCAGTGTCATCTTTAATTAGAAACTGAAAGTCAGTTGGTTTGATTTATATCAGTATTTGTCATTGCGGCTATTGTCTTTCAGACAATCATATTCAGATGTTAATGTCAAATTAAAATTATTCTTTATAGGGTCATAAATATGAAATATTCAATTAAAATGTTCCCATGAAGAAATAACAGTGTGTATGACAGACTTGTTCACTATACTTCAGCAGCACACCCAGTTAGTCCTGTCCTTGCGAGAAAGCATTGTGAATCTCTGTCACACAGACCTACCACAGCAAGCCCCTCGATTGAATCTGTGGCTGCAGGTGTGACAGTTCAAATATAGACACCAGGGGAGTTAAATTTGCTTTCAGCTCTTGTGATCATGATGAAATTGTCAAAGTGAATGATGACGCATCATCCAAATGGAGAATGTAGGTGTTCCTTGCTGAAAGTTGTACATCAGGAGCAATTGGGTCCCCTTATATCTGTGGGAACAAAACTCGGGGGGGGGGCAAAGCCATGGCCCCTGGCAGGATACAGCTGCTCCATCCTGAATATGAAAGGCTAACCATATGCAGGGAGAAAAATGAAGAACATGGAAAAGCACAGGCCTGAACAGGCAGTCTAGCACTTGCTACACAGATTTGTAAGCCAAATCACTCTCACCCAAATTCTATTTCTGAAAGTACACCATATACCAAATTATTTTCTTGGATTTGAAAAACATCCAGCTTCCTTATGAGGTAACTCCACACTAACCTGTGGGTTCTAGTGACAATAGGTAGGTCCTTGCCTTGAAGCCTCTGGAAAGAGCTGGGTTTTGTCTTTTTCTTTAAAGGAAAGGAGCCAGAACAAATGTCTAACTTCATTTTGGTAGGTCCTTTTTCATCCTGAGTCTATAACCAGCATTTCTCTTTCATAAGGAACCCTCTACAGTAACTTAGATGACCCTTTTGTTCTGTTATATGAGCAAAGTAGTGTGAGAATTTCCAGCATTCGCTCATTACCTTACCCAGAGGTGGTAATATGCCTTCAGATAATCCATAAATAGTGCTAAGAGCCACATGTGAAGAGCTGTACACAAAAGAAGCCTTTTACAATGAAGCATAAACCAAGGTATTTGATTTATCCTGCAAATCACAGGAACAAATGCTGCATACTCCTGCATGCTAGCTACTGACACACTGCCTTCAAACTAGTTATTCAAGTTAGTTATTTTTATATTCTCGGAGATCCATTTTGTCATTAGGAAGGACTGCAGTCATCTGTATGTTCAGAGCTGTGCTGAAGCAGAGACCATATCCCTCCTCCCTGCAGACCCTCACACATGGTGGTGGCAGGGAAACAGGACCCTCAAGGTTCCTGGAGATATATGGGAAAGCAAGAATTTGATAGGACTGATGGCATGGAGGACAGACTGGTTCTTATAAGTAAGGAAGAAGGTAAAATACTGATTTTAGCAAACTTCTAGAATTTTCTTGAATGCAGAGAAAAGGACACAAACTCAAGCACAAACTGTGCTACTGGCTCCTCCAGCTGTCCTGGGTTCAGCTGTAACAGTTATTTTTTCTCCTTCTTAGTAGCTGGTGCAGTGCTATGTTTTTGACTTTAGTTTGAGAACAATGCTGATGATAACACACCAATGGCTTAGTTGTTGCTAAGTAATGCTTACCCTGATCAAGGACTTTTCAGTCCCTCATGCTCTGCCAGTGAGGAGGGGCAGAAGAAGCTGGGAGGAAGCAGAGACAGGACACCTGACCCAAACTAGCCAAAGGGGTATTCCATACCACAGCATGTCATGCCCAGTATATAAACTGGGGAGAGTCACCCAGAAGGCCCAGATCGCTGCTCAGGTTGGGCTGGGTATCGGTTGTCGCAGGGTGGTGAGCAATTTTATTGTGCATCACTTGTGTTTATTGTTGGTTTTTTTTCTTTTCCTTTTCCCCTTTTAGTTTTATATTTTCTCCCCTTGTTATCTTCCTTATCATTATTATTATTGGTGGTGGTAGTAGTAGTTTTGTATTATACTTTAGTTATTGGACTGTTCTTATCTCAACCCATAGGATTTACATTCTTTTGATTCTCCTCCCCATCCCTCAGGGATTGGGGGCAAAGAAGGGGGGGATGTAAACTGATAATAAATCAGGGTCTTTCTTTTATTGTGACACAAAAGAAACAACCTGTTACATTGGGCTTTATGGCTCAGTGCTTTGATGTCTGTGCTAAAATGTCTGATGATGTCTGAGCTAAAATATATTTCCTAACTACAGAATGAGAACAGTAAATAATGTGAATGTTGCTCAGAGGATAAGTAGACTAAAACATGAATAATTGAGATGATGATTGGTTTTCAGTAGATATTGCATTCATCTGCATGAATATAATGGGTATGGTCTGGATTTTGCTTCCATCACAGTCCATGGCAACATTGCCTTGTCTGTACAGGGAAGAATGGGACCGTACAGATTATCACCTCCAGTGCACTTGCAAATTTCTGCTTGAACAGACTGCTGCAAATACAGCATCTTACATATTTATTTTCTGGAGCTCTATTTCCTCTGAAACATACCATCTGAGTAAGAGGGAGAAATGGCAAGAAGATTGAAGGACTACATTCAGGAATTTGTCTAGCAAGCCTTAAGAGGGGACAGTGAGATTGTGGAGGCATAAAGTTAAACTGCAAAATATGGGGGAGTCATACTGCAATGTCGCTACAAGAAGTCCAGTGAATATCAATCTAAATTAATCTTGGCCTCTTTAATCAATCATCTATTTATGAAATACAAATAAAGCCACATCAGTATGTCATGTTATTAAGGAAGAAAATAGATGTGCCCTAAACTTCTGGTGACAATTTACATAAACGTCATTTGAGACAGCAAGGTTAGACCTCAGGGAGAGCATTAGAATATTCTGGAGATCATCAGCAACTTCACTGTATATAAACCATGAAACAAAGAGGATTGTTGCCCAGGAACTGGAGGGGGCTGGAGCAGTGAGAGAGAAGAAAGTTAATCTGGCATCTCTGTAAATCTTTGAGAGTTTTCATAGCATAAAAGGTATGTAAACAAGTCATCAAAAGAAAATGGCCTGAAAGAAGAATACTTAGTGCCATTTTTTTAAAAGAACTCATCCAAAAATTTCTGTTTTAGTAAAAGATCTGTGTAACTAAGGTACATGGTTATTGCATTTATTTTATTATACCGTTACTGTTACAGTATTTGTATTACTGTAACTCCCAAGTCACCAGATGAAAGTGGGACCCTGTTATGCCACAAGTGTTTGCTGTAGAGGAAATTCACACTGGGAATTTTATATTCTAAAGAGTGGAGAAATGGAGGGAGACCAATTTCCCAGGGGTATATTGAACATGGCTGGTTAAACCACAATTAAAGCTCAGGAAATACCATTCACAGCCAGTACACAACCCAGCTCTTGCACCCTATATGCCTTTGATATATACCACAGGTATTCTTCACAAAAAGGGCATTGGATCACATGGAAATCTCAGTCATAGCCAATTTCTCCATCAGGTCTCTAATGTGTGTTTTGCTTTCCTTCTCTCTAGCCTGTTTATCATTTATTCCCATTCTCCTATATAAAAAATGAACAAAGACACTTTCTAAAGGCCTTTTCACAGCCTTAGGGAGCTGTATTCAGGAGAGTAATGTGTGATCTAAGGCAAGTTGAGGAGCATTATTTTCCTATCACCACCCCACAGATGATGGGGAGTGACAGATTACGTCAGTCACAGCACATTAGGCAAGAGACCCGTCTGCCAGTAGTTCTGTCCTTTCTGGCTCCAGCCAAAGCATTGTTGAGAATGAAAAAATGATTTATAAATAGCTCACACTTAAGTCAGCCTATCAGAGGCTGCAGATCAGCCTGGTCTTTATTCAGGCTGTTCAAGATGGTGTCTGTATGTTCATCTACATGCAGGTGTTGCTATTCCCTTCCGAGCTATCACCTTTCTTTGCAAGAAAAATAAAACCTACAGCTACCAGAAAGTGTCTCCTTTGCAAAGTAGTGACAGGAGAGACTGGTACAGATCCAGCTGCGACAGACCTGCAGCAGCATTCCCTGTTCTAGATGCCTCCTGAACTGCTGTGACCTGGTGGCTTTACACAAAGGGACTTGAAGAGGCACTGCCTTTCTGATGTACACCTCCACATGGCTTATTTTTAAATAACCTGTCTGAAATTAACTTTCTGCATTATCCATTAAACTTGTTCTTGTTGCCGCCAATAGAGGGAAGATGAATAAGGCTATTTGTTTCAGAAGAGGAGTCCTAAGCTACAATAAAATTTTATTGCCAAAAGCAAAAACAGAACAGATTGGAACAGAAACTGTGCCCACAGATTTTTTCCTAAATTATCATTAAATAGCATTTATCCTGTTTTAATCTTATGCACAGAATATCATTACTTGTGGGGTCATATTTGGAGGACAGTGGACATGTGATGAGCCAGCCATATGAGGGCCTCTTCTAAGCATGCAGCCGCATACCAAGAAGAAGATAAGAGGATGTGAACCAGCCATTAGAGAGCTTCTTCTAAACACGTAGCCGCATACCAAGAAGAAGATAAGAGGAAGTTGGCTCAAGAAGAACAACTCCTGGATGTGGAATGCAGAACTTGGTGAACTTAAGGACTTATAAGGCATTCACATGAACCAGGAGCTTGAACCAATCCTGAACGGTTGCTATGCATGTGTATTAGTAAGCTTAACCAATCAGAACCGTATAAAGTTCTCGCGGACACTCAGAGAGGGTATATAACCAGCTATTCGGGCTCAATAAAAGTGTCAGCATTTAATCATATTGGTTGTCATGCTGTCCATTTATCTCCTGCAAATGGCGCCCGAACGTGGGGCCCTCTTGCTGTTGCTTTAACTGAGCGATGAAGACAGCTGAATAGGAGGGTGAGCGGGAAAGCCGACCGGAGTAGTTGCTGTCCCGGCAACTGTTTAAAGGAGTGCACTCAGTAAACCGCAATCCGAAGGACGCGAAGCCACTCGAGGAGCGAAGCTGCCAGGAGGGCGAAGCCATGACTGCCATTGCGAAGACTACAGAGGAAAACTCGCCTGAAGCAGGTGAGCGGTCGGGGAGGAGATGGGAGTCTCACTGTCTAAAGAAGAGGCAGCAGTAGTAAAGCTCCTTCAACATATCCTTTCTAAGAGAGGAATTAAACACGATGAGCTTGTGCTCCGAAACTTATTAATATGGTGCCGAGAGAACGGGTTCCCCCCAGATCCACAGGCTGCTTTTAAGGTCGAAACTTAGGAAAAGGTTGGGGAACGGTTATGGGATGCCATAAGCGATGGCAACAAAGAAGCTAAGGGACTAGCAACAACTTGGAAGCTGATTCTAACGACCCTTCAAGCGATGAGGGCGGAGCAATCAGCCACTGCCAGAGCTTTTATAGCTTTACAGCCCCCATTGTCTAAGATCAAAGTTTTCGATCGGCTGCCTGTCCCTTCCCCCGTTGCCCCGTTGGCACCTCTGACAGAGGACGAGGTGGATCCCCGGAAAAACAAGGGGATGGCAGTGGATGAATCCTGGTCCGTACCGCTGCCTCCCGACCCCTGCGTAGAAAAGCCACCCAGGGGAGAGCCGCCGCCCGTCCCGCCTGACCAATCTCACTCCAAGAGCCAGCCATTGCTTTTTCCACCTCTCCCTCTGTCCATGCCTCCCCCACCACTGTCTCTGCGAAAATCATCCACGCTCGAGCCCCATAGGGAACTGGACTGGGTGCAGAAACTACTTCAAAAGTTGGAGGACTTGGAAAGAGATAAGATCGCTTGAGAAGAACACAGGGGGGAGGAGGAGGGCATGATAGCAAGCTGCGGGAAGCTCCAGGGGTGGGGGGAGGCGAGAGGCGAAACTGCTAAAACTGACGGGGACCTGACATGACGATGGAGAGGGATTATTCAGAATGCGTTAGTGGAAAAAAAAATAAAAAAAAATTGCAAAAGAATTTGCAAAAGGATAGAAAAAAAAAGGGGATTTAAGACAAGGAAGTACAAAATGCAATATAATCTTTTGTAAATAAGAAAATTTAGTTCTAACTAACTTTAAGCGTGGTGGGCTCCCTAGGGCCCCCGGGGAATTTTCCCGGAGGGACCCCTTGACTCACTCGGATCACTGCGGGAGCAGACAAGGACCATCTTTAAGAAGGTATCCTTTTGTAAATATTGTTTTGTTTTGGTTAACATTCCGTAAGTCGTAGGAGACGTCCTGCACGGGAGTCTGTTTGAAGTTTGGATTTTGGTGGGTTAACCTTTTGTTTGGAGCCTTCTGTAAATCGAGATATAGAAATCTCGTAGGTAAAGGCGTATACCCGGCTGCTAGCGCTCGATTGGTATACATTTGGATTTGTTTCTGTTTGTGACTTGCTGGTATTTGACCTAGTTTTGTGGATTATCACGGTAACGATTTTGGTGTTGACGATATAATATGGTTAAGGCTGCACTGTATGTTGTGATTGTGTCATTAATAGTTGTTTGTCTAATTGGATTTTGTTTGTGTTTTAGGTATTGTAGTTGTGTGGAGTGTGTTTGTGGGATCCCTTGTGTGTGTGTGTAAAATTAATAATGGGATATCAACAGAGCGAAGTAATGTCTGCAGATATGTTTTTCACGTTAATAAACCAGAAGGAGTGGCAGAAGGAATGTGGAATTAAGAGAGCTCTGCCAGATCCCTTAATTTTAGCTTTGGAAAGGGACAGGAGCAATTAGAGAAAGGTCACATTAAACCGACCACAAGCCCTTGGAATACCCCAATTTTTACAATTCCAAAGAGAAGTGGCAAATGGCGCCTATTGCATGATCTGAGGAAAATTAATGAGGTCATGGAGGATATGGGGGCATTACAGCCTGGATTACCCTCCCCAAATATGATTCCGAAAAATTGGGACATTTTAATTATCGATTTAAAAGATTGCTTTTTTACCATTCCCCTGCATCCAGAAGATTATGAGAAATTCGCTTTTTCTGTACCGAGCGTAAACAAAAGTGAACCTATGAAAAGGTACCACTGGGTAGTGTTACCGCAGGGCATGAAAAATTCACCAACCATGTGCCAGGTTTACGTGGCCTGGGCACTTACTCCGGTACGTGAAGCGCATCCAGACTTGCTTATTTATCATTACATGGATGACATTTTGATAGCTGGAAAACAGCTGAATGGAGACCAATTGATTGCTGAATTACAAAATGTGTTGCAGTCAAACGGGCTACAATTGGCCCCTGAAAAAAATACAAAAAACAGAAGTATGGAAGTATCTACCTTGGCTGGGAAATCGACAAAGCAGCTGTTTGACCTCAAAAGGTGGAACTCCGGACGGAGATCCACACCTTGAATGATGTACAAAAATTGTTAGGAGATTTAAACTGGGTGAGGACCTATGTGGTATTACCAATGAGGAGTTGGCACCTCTGATGAGGTTACTCAGGGGAGGAGGTGGTGCAAACGCACCCCGGACGTTGACAAATGAGGCCAAAGAGGCTTTGCAGCAGATTAGCGTAAAAGTTAGTAAGGCCTATACCCATCGCTGGAACCCTGATTATGGGATAGGTTTAGCAATAATCAATAGTGAGCAGCACCCTTTTGCTGTAATACTGCAATGGATTCCTGGAAGAGATCCTTTGCGGCTATTAGAGTGGGTGTTTTTATCGGCACAGTCAAAGCGGACAGTTACAACACGAATGGAGGCACTAGCACAATTAATCATGAGCGGGCGAAATCGAATTGTTGAAATAGCAGGGAAGAACCATCTTTTATCATAATACCTTTAGTGGCAGAATATTTAGCTTGGGCTTTGCGCCAGTGTATTTTATTGCAAGTGGTGTTGCTGGATTATTCAGGTGAAGTAAAGGCGCACTATCCACCACACAAGTTTTTTAGTGTACTACATTCCTGTCAAATAGAAGAGCGACCTAGACGCTCTGCATGTCCGGTAGACGGTGCTACAGTCTTTACAGATGCAGGAGGAAGATCTCAAAAGGCTGCCATCACGTGGCAGGCCAACGGGCAATGGCATGATGTAGTTTTAATAGACTGTCAAAGCTCCACACAACATTTGGAGTTGCGAGCCGTGGTAGAAGTGTTTGCTCGATGGAAGACACCACCAGTCAATGTTGTTTGTGATTCACTGTATGTAGTAGGAGTTGTATCATGTATAGAATGAGCATTGCTGAAAGAGATAAACGATGAGGTATTGTACAAACTATTTCGGAGGTTGTGGCTATTGCTGTCAGAAAGACAATGTGAATATTTTATCACCCATATTCGGAATCACACAGGAACAATCGAAGGCTTAGCGGAAGGCAACCGGAGAGCCTACAAGCTGGTGGTGCCACTATGGGTGGCTCCCTCAACGGACCGGTTCGCACAAGCCAGACAGTCTCATGATTTTTTCCACCGGTCAGCCAAAGTACTGCGCCGCCAATTCGGGCTGTCTGAATCAGATTCCCCGGGCATTGTCCAGTCGTGCCCCGATTGTCAACAGTATACCGGAGGCTTGGCTCCTGGAGTCAATCCTCGTGGTACCGGACCTTTAGAAATTTGGCAAATGGATGTTACGCATGTCCCAGAATTTGGTAAACAAAAATATGTGCATGTCTGCTTGGATTGTTTTTCTCTTGCAGTTTGGGCTACAGCTCAGACTGGTGAATCTAGCAAACATGTGCAGCATCACATGCGTTCGGCTATAGTGGCCCTTGGAGTGCCACGAGAAATCAAAACTGACAACGGCCTTGGCGCTGTAGCTCATTCCACGCGTTTTTCCAGCTCTGGGGCATTACTCACGTGATGGGTACGCCCCATTCACCTACCGGTCAGACTATGGTCGAACGTATGAATCAGACATTGAAGCGTTTGCTTCCATAACAAAAAGGGGGAGAAAGTGCTATATCACCAACAGATGGATTAAACAAAGTCCTATATGTGTTACATTTCTTACGATTGCCGCAAGATAGCTTGGTGCCACCAATGGTAAAACACGGGGCTGGTCTACAAGGAGGCTTGGAAGAAGTTAAGAGCAGACAATGCAAGGTAATGATTAAAAACGGGATAACAGGGGCCTGGGAAGGACCATTTAAGTTAATCACATGGGGAAGAGGATATGCATGTGTTGTTACAGATACAGGAACCAGATGGATACCAGCCATGGCAAGAAAAGTTGCATGACCCACCCGAAAACACCCCAGCACCTTAAGGACTCCACGCCATACCGGTGGAACTTGGGAGCCTTGGAGTTTGTGTGTTTGCGAGTATTGTGGGGTCAGATGGTATCGTCGAAGTTCTAGGGCACGCGCAGGGTAGAAGGTTATCAGTCACAATGGTTCAAGGGATATGTGTCAAATGACACATTGTTTAAGTTAGAGCTCAATATTACTTGTCAACAAGGATACAACTGAGGCCCGATTGTAATGATCAGGTACAATTTTGGGATGTGCCGTCTCGAGTTATCGCCTCCTTGTTTGCACCTGGAGTAGCTGCAGCAAAAGCATTAGGAGACGTGACTGAGTTAGGGTGTTGGGCCGCAAAGCAGATAAATTTTAGTACTTACACAAATGCTTAATGATGTAGATAGCACAAGACACGCTGTTTTGCAAAATAGAGCTGCAATTGATTTTTGCTTTTAGCACAGGGTCACGGGTGTGAGGGTTTTGAAGGGATGTGCTGTATGAATCTCTCTGACCATTCGGAGTCAATTCATAAAAGTCTCAAGGAGATAAAAGGCAACATGAACAAACTAACGGTGGTCAATTCAGGTTTAGATAAGTGGTTAAGGGGTTGGGGCATAACGGGATGGCTTTTAGATCTTTGTAAACAAGGCATTGTAATTTTAAGTATAATTGTGATTGTATTGTTAATCGTTCCCTGTATCTTAAAGGGAGTGTCTAACATGATTACTAATTCCTTGAAGAAAGTTTGGCTGGTTCAAAGAGAAAAAGGGGGAATTGTGGGGTCGTATTTGGAGGACAGTGGACATGTGATGAGCCAGCCATATGAGGGCCTCTTCTAAGCATGCAGCCGCATACCAAGAAGAAGATAAGAGGATGTGAACCAGCTATCAGAGAGCTTCTTCTAAACACGTAGCTGCATACCAAGAAGAAGATAAGAGGAAGAAAACATCTGCAGTCGGATACATGGGAAGAACACCAGGAATTAGGTGATCCAGTAAGGACACTTACCAAGCCGCGTGATTGCCTCGTGCAAGAGGGCTTTTACCAATCAAAGGGCGCGTGACCGCATGTAGAGATAGAAAACTCTGTATATAAAGGGATCGTGGGAACAATAAAGTGGCTTCTGCTTGATTCACATTGAATCGTGTAGGGTCCATTGTCATCTCTCCTCAAATAAGCATCTGTGAAGGAATTTGATATTTGTCATTCTTGGTGTGGCTTGGATCAATCTCTGTCAAGTCTTCCTGGAACACTACAGTAGAATAATTCAGTAAATCTAAGTCACACTCATGTCTAACAACTTTAAAACTTGAAAGAAACCCTACGTTTTGTTTTCTGAAAACTTTGGGATGTCAGGTTAGAATCTTTCTAGAATCTTAGAAAACATTACTTATCATGAAATATTAAAATAATTGGATTTGTCTGAACCAGAAAAGAGAAGATGGAGGGGGACATGATAAATGTCTTCACAAATGAGGTTATTATAAAGGAGATAGATAGTGATCAGTTGCTCTCTATGTAAACTGAAACTTAGACAAGAAGAAATAGGTTTAACTTTCAGCACAGAAAATTTAAGTTAGACATTAGGAGAACTATGGTAACTGTTAAGAGCAGTGAAACATTGAAATAAGTTATCCAGAGAGTCCAGAAAATCCCCTTCACAGAAAGACTTTAAGAACCTGTGAATAGAAAGTGTAGAAAAAGTTAGCACATCCTTGTCGCATGCCGGTCAAAGGCTGGAGAGCGGTTTTGCTCGTATTCTCAGGAACAGAATTAAGACTCAAAATGGAGTCAAGTGCCAAGGAACTTTATTTGCCCACCAACAAATGCCCAACAACAAATTACAAAGAGAGAGAGAGAGAAAAGAAGGAAAATAAGAGGAAAGAATAAAAGAGTTCATAGCAATAGCTATCACCCCAGAGCTGCAGCGTCCCGACAGTCCGATTAGTTCCAAGTCCGGTGGGGGAGATGTTCCTCCTATGCTGGTTGGTGCTGTTCTTTTATGGAGTTGTAACCACATCCTCCACCTGGCGGTGGTGCGCATGCCCAGTACTGTTACTAGGGGGTCTTCTCCCCCCGTGGTTCCGCGGTGTAGCAATGTTAAGGCAAACATCCTGCACCCGAGGTGTCAATTGGTGAGCGATGTGGAGACAGATATCATGCACAAACATCTGCTGTGGCGGTGGTGTCAGTTTTCCTGCCATAGTGATGTGGAGACAGACATCCTGCTGTGGCGGTGGTATCAGCAATGTCGGTCTTCCTGCCATAGCAATGTTGAAACAGACATCCTGCTGTGGCGGTGGTGTTTTCACAGACAGAGTCTCTTACACCACCCCGTGGATCAACATTGCTATCTTAGGAATGGTTGTCCATGGTGGCATAAACGATAGAGGAAGAGAAAGGAGGAAGAGAAAGAGATAGAGCATGACGCAATAGCTAATAACATCTAATAACTAACAACATCTAATTAACTTCGGCTAACAATTATATCTAACATCTAATTAACTTCGGCTAACAATTATATATAACTAACTTCATAAAGCAACAACATCCAAGGGTTCAGAAGGAGAAGAAGAAGAAAAAGAAAGTTTACAAGGGCAATTATAAGGTGAGCAGTTACAAGGCCAAGTAACCTGTATCACCATAACGATTAAAGCAATAGTTAATACAATCAAGGCTATATGATAAATTGGTACAAACACATTCATGTGTTCCATCATTTCCTGCGATTCTGATGGTATAAAGTTGAGCAATTGCGACCCTTGTGGTCCACGCGGCCTTCTGTCCTGGTCTGCCAGAGTCAGGGTCAGGATACGCAGCAGAAAAATAAATTTCCATGCCCCCTTAGCTTAAGGCGCATGTGCTGCCTGGTTCTGGAAACTTCTGTCCCAGACTTAGGTAGAGGAAAATGGGCAATAATACTATACAATGTGTACAACTGATGGTGTAGTTTGGCACACAGCACGAATTTGTTTGACACCGTCAGGTGAAACCATAGTTATAAATTGCATCCTAGCCACAACATGTTGAATCAATTGTATAAAACATGGAATGATACATGGTAAAAACATCAGCATGGCAAGACCACGTAACAAATAAAATAGGATTTGCTTAACCCATGGACCACCAGGGACCCAGGAAAACATATCACTGTCCCAGCCTTTCCATGTCTGGACAGGAACATGGGCCAGCTTTCATATTCTTGCAGTAATTTGTTTAACAATTTTGCTGCTATCATCAATTTTTAAACAACAATTAGAATCATTTAGTTTACCACAAACACCTCCTTCTTCAGCTAGCAGGTAATCGAGAACCATTCTGTGTTGGAATATTGTTGTTCACATTTGTGTGGTCTGATCTGCCAATAGGTCAAGGGCATGGGCTGTCTCGTTAGTAATGATCTCTAGGACAGCTTGTAATCGAATAACGCAATTTAGATTATAGATAGGTTCTCGAGCACCGCTAATCCACTCATTGGGGTTCCAGGTGGCAGGTCCATAATGCCATATGATACGTTGAGGGGTCCACTTATCACTGCCCCAGGTTTGATCACTTCCACCTGTTATAGAGGTATCAATGGATCATCGATGTCAATTAACATCATCATATATTCTAACTCCCAAACTGTCTCCATTTCCTTCTGGTAATAGGAAATAGAAGGGGCATATATAACCCATATAACAAGTTCCACTCCAATTGTTTGGTAATTTTAGATAAGCATGATGACCACAAATCCAATAATGTCCTTTTAAGGCCCAAGTTCCATTTCCAAACGGTCCATCCCCTTTGTGTCTTAAATTGGAATTACAAGAAATTTCAAAATAAGTTGTATTTTTCAAGCCCAATTAATTGCTTAATTTGATTGTTTGCCTTTTTTCCTTTAATCCAAAGATCACGTTTCCATGCTCCTATTGGATTACTATAGTTACACTTAATGGTTACTGTTACTTTTACGTCCGGTTTCATTGACCCATGCCCAACTTAGCCTGTGAGGGATAAGCTTTTCGTCAGTGGTGTTGCTAAGCAAGCACCATAACATGTCACCCTCGACACGAAGAAAGTGGCGGTAAGTTAAACAATTAATGGGTCAACAGCCAGGAATAATACAATGATTCCCATATTTAAATGTCCAATTACGCATACTATGACCCACAAAAACTCCATTGCTGTGGTTCCGATTAAGACAATATTCCCCCTTTTCTGGAACTTGAATTTTCCATGGGCTTATCTCCTCATTCCAATACAACGCATTATCACCAATGTTTACATCACTCAGATCACTCATGAGCCATTTTGGAGATAGTGGTTTTGATGTCCGTAGCCAACCTTGGAATCCTAAAGGACTCCCATATATCCAGCAATTAGTCAGGTTAAAAACATTGGCCACCTGCTGGCCTAAAGCCATAAATTCATTTTGCCACCCTCTGAGAGTGAGGGGGTCACAGGAGTTTCCCTGGATATTAAACGCAGCGACAATGGTTGACCAAAACAGTATCTGCGATGGTATACCAAACATCCTATAAATATTAACAAAGCAAACACTGACAACACCACACAGACAATGAGTAGCTTCATATGTTTTCCTTTTCTTTTCAGGCAGGCTCCAGAGTCTTCACCTGGAAAAGAAAAGAAAAGAAGACTCGGTTCATTCAAAAGAACCAGAAACAAATGTTCATTAGAAGGATGGAGTAATCTACCTGGTGTTGATTTTATGTTCTTGTCCATGAGCATCTTTGGCTTTCCAAGCATATTTATTGAGGGGTTCAGTGAGCACGAGAGGAGCAGCTCCAATGATTGGCATTCCTACCAATACAGGCTGTCCAGGAGAAAAAGTTAGCTCTCCAGGAGCACTGAGAGTCTGAGACTTTGGGGTAAAAGTCAGGGGTTTCTATGCCCAAAATATTTGCTGGGAAAGGACCTATTGCAGCCTTGGTGCTAACTGGGTCTTCCTCCCCAGGCAACCATAATGTTACCAAGGCCATAGATACCGATTGGGTTTCTCCCAAAGCATTTAAGACAATTAGTTTTTTAGATGAAGTCAAAATTCCACATTGCTCGGCCTCACTCCTCATCATAGCCGTGATCTATGCCCCCGTGACAATTAAAAAGGTTACTTGTGGGGTCGTATTTGGAGGACAGTGGACATGTGATGAGCCAGCCATATGAGGACCTCTTCTAAGCATGCAGCCGCATACCAAAAAGAAGATAAGAGGATGTGAACCAGCCATCAGAGAGCTTCTTCTAAATACGTAGCTGCATACCAAGAAGAAGATAAGAGGAAGAAAACATCTGCAGTCGGATACATGGGAAGAACACCAGGAATTAGGTGATCCAATAAGGACACTTACCAAGCCGCGTGATTGCCTCGTGCAAGAGGGCTTTTACCAATCAAAGGGCGCGTGACCGCATGTAGAGATAGAAAACTCTGTATATAAAGGGATCGTGGGAACAATAAAGTGGCTTCTGCTTGATTCACATTGGATCGTGTAGGGTCCATTGTCGTCTCTCCTCAGTTACTGTTTTTTTCTGTGGCCCTACAGCCACTGTAATCATTAAATCTCCTCTCAAATTTAAAGTGAGTTGTCTTATAAACATCCATCCTCCGTCCTCCCCCTTACCTTCGGGGGATGGAGGGTGTAGTTTTGAGGAGGGTTTTCTACTGCCTCTTTTGCTCTCTGTAAATCCCCCTGGGGATACATTTGCCTAATTCCTCTCTCTTTTAACTTTGACTCCACCTCCCCAAACGAGTCACTTTCTTTCCACAATTCTCCTCTTAAGGTTCCTTTAGTAAAGTATTCTGATTTCTTTCCTCCTCTAACAACTGTTTGGTCTCTTCTAACTGCTCTCGCAGCGTTTTGACTACCATTTTCAGGGAGTCTACCACAGCATCATCTTGACACAGTCTTTGCCTCCTATCTTCCATGGCTGCTGCCAAACTTGCTCCCAAAACTGCACAAATTATAGATTTTCCCTTTCCAGGCTTAACTTTAGCCTCCTTTTGCAATATCATTATCCTATCCACAATACTCTGCAGTTGGAACCAATGATTTTTTTGCCCATTTGGGGAGATGGGCGAGCATGATAAATTTCCAAAAAGCCATCCAGTTTATACAACTCTCTGCCCCATAAGTCAGTGGGGACAACATCACGAACATCTGTAGATGAACAGGTACTCACTGCATCAAAGAGGGGTTATTTCGTCCCGAGAGGGCCACACCGTAAATTCACTATTCCCCCTCTGCGCTCTCAGGAGGACACACCTTTATTTGTCTCTTGTTCAATACACACACACATTAGAGTCTCAAAAAGCACCTGAGCACTTTCTGTTTCACTGAAAATCCTGTCCGTGACTGTCCTAGGACAGTTGTCCTAGGTTCAGCTATAGCAGTCATTTTTCTCCTTCTTAGTAGCTGGTGCAGTGCTGTGTTTTTTCACTTTCAGCCTGGGAACAACGCTGATAACACCGATGTTTTTAGTTGTTGCTAAGTAATGTTTATTCCAACCAAGGGCTTTCTCAGTCTCATGCTTTGCCAGGGAGGAGGGGAAGCCAGGAGGAAGCAGAGACAGGACACCTGACCCAAACTAGCCAAAGGGATATTCCATACCACAGCACGTCATGCCCTGTATAGCACCTGGGGGGAGTTACCCGGAAGGCCCACATCGCTGCTCGGGTCGGGCTGGGTATCGGTCGGCGGGTGGTGAGCAATTGTATCCTCTCCCCTTGTTATTTCCCTTATCGTTATTATCATTGGTGGCAGCAGTAGTGGTTTTGTATTATACCTTAGTTACTGGACTGTTCTTATCTCAACCCGTGGGAGTTAGTTACATTCTTCCGATTCTCCTCCCCATCCCTCCGGGAGTGGGGGGAGGAAGAAGGCGGGGGGAGTGAGCGAGTGGCTGCATGGTTCCGAGTTACTGGCTGGGCTCAAACCACGACAAGGACGAAGATGAAAGGAAGTAAAACAGTATGATAAAGATGAAAGATGATATAGCAAAAATACTATGGGGAAAGAACTGAGCATGAAGTAATAGCATTAGGACACAACAAAATATGATGTGATGGAAAAGAATTAGCCTGATATGGTTCATGATGCTGCTGCATGGGAAGAAGCATTATGATGATGTATTGCAGAGACAGAAGACAATGTTGGATTACACAGAATATAACACCTAAATGGACAAAGCAGAAAAATGCTGCCATAAACTGGAAACAAAACAAAGCATTCTGATGTTTATATTTTAATGATTTCATTCTAATTCTATGGAGCTGAAGTCAATAGCAGTGTTCATATGGACACTTGTTAACTTAATTGAAGACATTCATTTGATATAAATAACCTAAAGGTCTCATCAGAGACAGAGACAGCCAGCAGAAATTCTCTATAAGCACTGGAGCCCTGCTCCCAGTGGGGTATGTTGGCACTCTCAGTGGCGGCAAGATTGATTCATGATTGGGATTTGGGATCATGAGGGGCAGCAACACCTGACCCCCACCCGTGTGAGCAAAGGTACTATGTGCATGTGAGACTGCTTTATTTCACTGTAATGTACCACGCTGTTGGGTCCCTAATAATGAAGTCCAGTATCTCTACTGTGTTTATGTATTGCCAAATTTAAATTGAGGTAAAATCACTGACAAACCCCAGTTTCAGATTGTCTGTGTAGCTTTTAGTATGCTGTGCTTTCTTTGTCTGGCAGGAAAGTAGGTTGCTGATATTCCTGGTTCATCTTTGCTCACAGAGGTAAAATTAGAGGCCTTGAGACTCCTGCTGGTAGAACAAGCTCTCAATTTCTCACTCTCAAAATTCAATCTGATTTCTTTTTCATTAAAAAGCTGTCAACAGAAAATAATCAATTCCCATCAAAGAATTATATTAGTTTCTGAGGTATATACATTCGGCTAGTAGATGAAGAAAAATTCAAAGTAATTTAAATTGTTTTTTATTTTAATTTGCATTCTCTAGGAAGCTAAGCAAAAATATTAATGCAGGGCATAACTATAACCCACACAAAAGATCATAATCAAAAACAGAGAGGCTGATTCACTGTTTGATAACTAATAACTTCTTTTCTTACTATGGGCTGTGTCTGATTTTCTCCTCCTTATACTGGTGTAACACTGTCGACCTGGTTATCCTTCACCTAATGTGGTGGAAGCATGAAGACAGCACTTACTTACAGCGAATATTCTACAACTGAAATCAAAAGCTTTCTTTGCAGTACGGGATAATATGAGGTCAGGCAGGAGCCAATGGGATTACCTTGATACGCCAAAAATACAACTCCACTTTTCGGATGTGGAATAGGAGCTTTCAAACATAGAGAATGTATAAAGCAGATTTCAGGTATGCTTTAGCATTTGCAATTTGCTTCAAAAACTGATTTATGTTTTATTTATAAAGAAATATAAAAAATAGATTATGATATAATTTTTCAACTATTTAAAATCTCAAAAGAATGGCGTGGGCTTTTTCACTGCAGTTTTTACATTGCACAATTTCTTAAGGGAATTTTAAAAGTGGATAATTTGTATTTTGAAGTTAAATCCATACTTTCTGTGAAATCTCCTTCACCCTTCTCAGAACTTTGACAATAATATCTGAACTGTCTAGTTTTCCCTCTCCTTTTGTCAGATATTCAAGCATTAAGGTTGTTCAGATTAGGATTCTATGGTCATTTAAGATTTTCTCTTTCTTTGTTACACAAATTTATAGCTGGTATATTAACATAAGATGAAACTGATGGTGGGTTCAGTTAATATGCCAGGATGCAAACTGTGGCAGCTGAGCCCTTACTACTATTTATTCTGCTAGCTTTGTCATGGGGTTGATAACCTCCTTACAGGGACAGAGAGCCCAGTGATAGGCCCCTAGAGACAAAAGGAACTGTGAAACTGAACCCTGATCATTAAGAGTTGTCTATTTATTGGTTTCTCACACATATTTGTTCTTGTTCATTTTTTGTTCCTCTTGGATTCTTGATAAGAACTCAAACTGCCGAGGTGAGTATCTCCAGAGAGGATGCCTTAAACGCCGGAGCGAGGGGAAGCACAGTGTCCAGGAGCCTCAGTTCGGAGCGGCAAGAGCCACCGAGGGAGCCTCAAGTCCTCGACAGGACTTGCCCAGGAGCCAGCAGCTCAGCTGACGCGAGCAGCTGACTCACAGGGGGCGGCACCAGGAGTGACGGCACCAGCCCTCAGTGGGAAAAAACCCATCCCAGGGAGCGCGAGCGACCAGGAGTGCAGCGTGGCAGTTTGCGCAGGCAGGGCGAGTGGGATGGTGAGTACTCGCCTCGGGACCAGGGCCCGCTCTGGGAGCTCTGCCCCGGCGATGGCCAGCATAGGCACCCAGACAGAGCCAATGAGAGGGGAGGCTGCGGCGCAGACCTCGGAGTGTAGAAAGTGCCTCGACTGGTCTCGTGAGGCAAGGGTGCACAATGGACAGGGCTGCACTCGGTGCACCCTGGTGGAGGTCCTCCTGCAGCAGGTGGCTGAGCTGCGGGAGGCTGTTGGAGAGCTAAAAGATGCCAGGGAAGCTGAGAGGAAGCTGGGCTGCTTGCTCCAGGCCCAAACTGTGCAGAGGCTGCAAACGTCCAGCATTGCTCATATAGGAAAGAAGGAGGGCAGCAACCCAGGAAGCTGGGAATTAGTTACGAGAAAAACTAACAAAAAAAGGAGGAAGAGGACAATTAATGACAAGGGACTTCCTCCTAACTCTGATGTCCCCACCCAGAACTGCTTTGCAGTTCTGCAGGGGGCTAATGAGAAAGCACTCACCGTACCTAATGAGCATCCTGCTGATGCACCAGTAAAGAGGCTCACTACTGGTGTCTCCAGGAAAAAGCAGCGGGTCATAGTAGTAGGGGACTCTACTTTGAAAGGCACAGAGGCACCCATCTGCCAGCCTGATCCAGTCTCAAGGGAGGTGTGTTGCCTGCCAGGGGCTCGGATCAGGGATGTTGCTGAGAGGCTGCCTGCTCTAGTAAGTCCTGCTGACTATTACCCCCTTCTAGTCGTCCATGTGGGTGCTAGAGATATAGATAGCAGTAGCCTGGAGAACATTAAAAAGGACTACAGAGCCCTGGGAGAGGTGGTTAGGGGCTCTGGAGCTCAGATAGTTTTTTCATCGATTCTCCAGGACAAAGGGGAGGACCTTAATAAAACTAGGTGCATTTGGCAGGTTAATAAATGGTTAGAATGGTGGTGCCATAGTCAGGGGTTTGGCTATTTAGAACATGGGGCTCCATTTGGGAGGCCAGGTCTACTGGAGGCTGGTGGAGCTGGTCTGACAAAGAAGGGGAAGAGCTGTTTTGGTAGGAGGCTTGCCAGGCTGGTCAGGAAAGCTTTAAACTAGATGTGTTGGGGGAGGGAGCATTGATCCATCCCAACACTCCTGGTCAGTTGCCAGCACCTGTAATAAGTGCTTGGAGCAATGTAGAGATGTTCCAGCTGCCCCAGCCATTGAGTCGGCTTCATTTGGAGCTTGGCTAAGGTGCCTCTATACAAACGCCCGTAGTATGGGGAACAAGCAAGAGGAATTAGAGATGTGTGCAAGGCTACAGGAATATGATGTCATTGATACCACAGAAACATGGTGGGATGGCTCCTATGACTGGAGTGTTGGAATGGAAGGTTACAGGCTGTTTAGAAAAGACAGGCCAGGCAGACGGGGAGGGGGCGTTGCTATCTATGTCAGTGATAGGCTAGAGAGTATGGAACTCTGTCTGGGGACAGGTGATGAGGTAACAGAGTGTTTGTGGGTCAGGATCAAAGGGAAAACAACAATGGGGGACATTACAGCGGGGATCTGTTACAGGCCGCCTGATCAAGAGGACTCTGTGGATGAAGCGCTCTACAGACAGATTGGAGCAGCCTCACGCTCGCAGGCCCTTGTCCTCATGGGGGACTTCAACCATCCTGACATCTGTTGGAGGGACGGTATGGCCCGGCACAAGCAATCCAGGAGGTTCCTCGATTGTGTGGAAGACAACTTCCTCTTGCAAGCAATAGAGGAGCTGACAAGGAGAGGTGCCATGCTGGACCTCGTGCTCACCAACAGGGAGGGACTGGTTGGAAATGTGACACTCCAGGGCAGCCTTGGCTCTAGCGATCACAAGATGGTTGAGTTTGAGATCCTCAGGACAGTGAGAAGAGCATGCAGCAAGCTCCCTGCCCTGGACTTCAAGAAAGCAGACTTTGGCCTCCTCAGGAACCTGCTTAGTAAGGTTCTATGGGATATAGTCCTAAAACGCAGGGGGGCCCAAGACTGCTGGTTGGTATTCAAGGATCACCTGCTACGTGCTCAGGAGTGTTGCATCCCGACTAGAAGAAAGTGCAGCAGGAGGGCCAGGGGACCTCCATGGATGGACAAGGAGCTGCTGAGGAAACTTAGAGGGGAAAAAAGAAGCTTATAGAAGGTGGAAGAGAGGACAGGCGGCCTGGGAAGAATATAGGAGCATTGCCCGGGAAGCTAGGGACCAGGTTAGGAAAGCTAAGGCCCAGCTAGAATTAAGTTTGGCAAGGGATGTAAAAGATAACAGGAAAGGATTCTATAGATACGTAGCAAATAAAAGACAGACTAGGGACAATGTGGGCCCTCTCTGGAAGCTATCAGGAGAACTGGCTACCATGGATTTGGAGAAGGCTGAGGTTCTCAATGACTTCTTTGCCTCAGTCTTCACTAGCAAATGCTCTGACCACACCACCAAAGTCTTGGAAAGCAAATGCAGGGACTGTGACAATGAAGACCTTAGGCCCACTGTAGGAGAGGATCAGGTTCGAGACCATCTTAAGAACCTGAACGTGCACAAGTCCATGGGACCTGATGATATCCATCCACGGGTCCTGAAGGAGCTGGCTAATGAAGTTGCTAAGCCACTGTCCATCATATTTGAAAAATCCTGGCAGTCAGGTGAAGTTCCTGATGACTGGAAGAAGGGCAATATAACCCCCATTTTCAAGAAGGGGAAGGTGGAAGACCAGGGGAACTACAGACCAGTCAGCCTCACCTCTGTGCCTGGCAAAATCTTGGAACAGTTTCTCCTGGAAAACATTCTAAGGCACATGAAAAACAACGAGGTGGTTGGTGACAGCCAACATGGCTTCATGTCGTGGTTTGAGCCCAGCCAGTAACTCAGAACCACACAGCCACTCGCTCACTCCCCCCCCTTCTTCCTCCCCCCGCTCCCGGAGGGATGGGGAGGAGAATCGGAAGAATCAACTCCCACGGGTTGAGATAAGAGCAGTCCCGCAACTAAGGTATAATACAAAACCACTACTGCTACCACCAATGATAATAATGATTAGTGAAATAACAAGGGGAGAGGATACAATTGCTCACCACCCGCCGACCGATACCCAGCCCGACCCGAGCAGCGATCTGGGCCTTCCGGGTAACTCCCCCCGGTTTATATACTGGGCATGACGTGCTGTGGTATGGAATACCCCTTTGGCTAGTTTGGGTCAGGTGTCCTGTCTCTGCTTCCTCCCGGCTTCCCCTCCTCCCTGGCAAAGCATGAGACTGAGAAAGTCCTTGGTTGGAATAAACATTACTTGGCAAGAACTAAAAGCATGGGTGTTATCAGCGTTGTTCCCAGGCTGAAAGTGAAAAAACACAGCACTGCACCAGCTACTAAGAAGGAGAAAAATGACTGCTATAGCTGAACCCAGGACACTTCACTCAGGGGAAATCCTGCCTGACCAATTTGGTGGCCTTCTATGATGAAGCCACGGAACTGATGGACAGGGGCAGAGCAGTTGACATCATCTACCTGGACTTGTGCAAAGCGTTCGACACTGTCCTGCACGACATCCTTGTCTCTAAATTGGAGAGTCATTAATTTGATAGATGGACCACTCAGTGGATAAAGAGCTGGCTCTACGGCTGCACGCAAAGAGTTGTGGTAAATGGTTCGATGTCCTGTTGGAAACCTGCAACGAGTGGTGTCCCTCAGGGATCGGTGTTGGGACCGGTCCTGTTCAACATCTTTGTCGGCGACATGGACAGTGGGATTGAGTGCGCCCTCAGCAAGTTTGCCGACGACACCAAGCTGTGTGGTTGGGTTGATATGCTGGAGGGAAGGGATGCCATGCAGAGGGACCTTGACATGCTTGTGAGGTGGGCCAATGCCAACCTTATGAAGTTTAACCAAGCCAAGTGTAAGGTCCTACACCTGGGTGGGGGCAATCCCAGGCACAGCTACAGGTTGGGTGGAGAAGAGATTCAGAGCAGCCCTGTGGAGAAGGACTTGGGGGTGTTGGTTGATGAGAAACTGAACATTAGCTGGCAGTGTGCACTTGCAGCCCAGAAAGCCAACTGTATCCTGGGCTGCATCAAAGGAAGCGTGACCAGCAGGTCAAAGGAGGTGCAGTGCTGTGTTTTTGACTTTCAGCCTGGGAACAACGCTGATAACACCCATGCTTTTAGTTCTTGCCAAGTAATGTTTATTCCAATCAAGGACTTTCTCAGTCTCATGCTCTGCCAGGGAGGAGGGGAAGCTGGGAGGAAACAGAGACAGGACACCTGACCCAAACTGGCCAAAGGGGTATTCCATGCCACAGCATGGCACAACCAGTATATAAACTGGGTGGAGTTACGCGGAAGGCCCAGATCACCGCTCAGGTCGGGCTGGGTATCAGTCTGCGGGTGGTGAGAAATTGTATCCTTTCCCCTTGTTATTATTTTCCCATATCATTGTTATTATTGGTGGTGGTAGTAGTACTTTTGTATTATGCCTTAGTTACTGGACTGTTCTTATCTCAACCCGTGGGAGTTACATTCTTTCATTCTCCTCCCCGTCCCTCCAGGAGCACGGGGAGGAAGAAGGCGGGGGAAGTGAGCGAGTCGCTGCGTGGTTCCGAGTTACTGAGTGGGCTTAAACCATGACAGTTCTTTCTGGTGCCCAAAGTGGGGCTCAAAGGGTTAAGATAATGACAGATATGACCAGAGTGTGTCTAATCATATTTGTGATAAGTATTCATTGTTTCAGTTTCACAGCCACTCGTCACAATGCTGATTTATTTGCTGTCAGAGTTGTTGCACTTGATCTCAGAGTTTCAGCATGTCGTGCCTTACTTAAAGCCAGTATTTGCTGGTTTAGTGTTTATCGGCTGGGGGGCCTGGGCTAAGGTTCTTGTTTCACTGTGCTTCATGGTAATGACTTGTATTACAACAGACTCATTGATCATGAAACTAGTCTGGCTTGCGTTCCCAGCATGGTCATCACCTCTATACTATGGGAGGTATATAATGGAATTTTTTAGCAATTAGAAATCTTTATTTTTCCTCCCCTCGGGGCGTCAACCTATGGAGGAGATGATATTCCCTCACACCCTCCGCTCCCCAACCAGGCTATTTACAGTGGGAGTAGATTCTGGAAAAGTAAAACACCTTGAACATCCTTTCAGTGCCCTGGGAATCATACTGCTCCTTTTGCTGGGAACCAGCTTGTTGCTGTATATGCTCTCTATTTTTTGCCTACAGCCACACCACCCTGGGAATGCCTGATCTTGTCCCATCTTGTCCTATCTCAGAAGCTAAGCAGGGTCAGGCTTGGGTCTTGTCTAGGGTTAAACAACGATATAGGAGGACGAGCAAGTGATTTACCCTGAGGCTGGACAGTCATGAGTGCAGGGTGTTTGGGGCACTATGGGCAAGTATCTAAGCCAGTGGGCCCCTCCAGTGCTTTGGAAGCAGCAGAGATGGAAGGCAGCTGTATGGAGTCCCCTGGGACAAGTTGCAGAAACTGCTGAAGGAGAGGGTGAATCGAGTCAGTTTGCAGAGCTGAAAGCCATCCAGCTGGCCTTGGACATTGCCGAACAAGAAAAATGGCCAGTACTTTATTTCTATACTGACTCATGGATGGTGGCAAATGCCCTGTGGGGGTGGTTGCAGCAATGGAAGCAGAGCAACTGGCAACGCAGAGGTAAACCCATCTGGGCTGCTGCACTGTGGCAAGATATCGCTGCCCGGGTGCAGAACCTGGTGGTGAAGGTACTCCATGTAGATGCTCATGTACCCAGGAGTCGGGCCACTGAGGAACACCAGAACAACCAAGAGGTGGATCAAGCTGCTAAGATTGAAGTGGCTCAGATGGACTTAGATTGGCAACATAAGGGTGAATTATTTTTAGCCCGCTGGGCCCATGACACCTCAGGCCATCAAGGCAGAGATGCAACATATAGATGGGCTCGTGATCGAGGGGTGGACTTAACAATGGACGCTATTGCCCAGGTTTTTCATGAATGTGAAACGTGCTGCAATTAAGCAAGCCAAACGATTAAAGCCTCTCTGGTATGGAGGATGATGGCTGAAGTACAAGTATGGGGAGGCCTGGCAGATTGACTATATTACACTCCCACCGACCCGCCAAGGCAAGCGCTATGTGCTTACCATGGTGGAAGCAACCACCGGATGTCTGGAAACGTACACTGTGCCCCATGCCACTGCCCGGAACACTATCCTGGGCCTTGAGAAACAAGTCTTGCGGTGACACAGCACCCCAGAGAGAATTGAGTCAGACAATGGGACTCATTTCCGGAACAACCTTATAGACACTTGGGCCAAAGAGCATGGCATTGAGTGGGTATATCACATCCCCTACCATGCACCAGCCTCTGGGAAAGTCGAATGGTACAATGGGCTGTTAAAAACTCCACTGAGAGCAATGGGTGGTGGGACTTTCAAACACTGGGATACACATTTAGCAAAAGCCACCTGGTTGGTCAACACTAGGACATCTGCCAACAGGGCTGGCCCAGCCCAATCAGAACTTTTACGTCCTGTGGAGGGGGATAAAGTTCCTGTGGTGCACATAAAGAATTTGTTGGGGAAGACAGTCTGGGTTATTCCTGCTTCAGGTAAAGGCAAACCCACTCATGGGGTTGCTTTTGCTCAGGGACCTGGATATACTTGGTGGGTAAGGTGGGAAGATGGGGAAGTCCGATGTGTACCTCAAGGGGATTTAATTGTGGGGGAAAACAGCCAATGAACTCAATTGTATGCTGTTGCCTGCTCTATAACACTTTTATAGCCCACCAGCTTGATATCTTCAGGTCACCAGCAACTGACCCTGGCTTCCCTCCAATCATCACCCCAACAAAGAAAGAATTTTGAGGAAACCAGACGAGCTCAGCAGTGACCAGACAAGTTCAGTGTGGTCATCAGCAGGCGACAACCCAACACTACACACTGTCCCTCCTGCCCTGAAAGACTGTTGCAAGAGATGGAGCCTGACATCATGGACTGGATGAATTCAGCAACTTCATAGGGATTGGTCTATGGACTAAGGAGTGATATCTCTCTCTTTCTGTTTGAGTGTGGATGTGTATATATATATATATATGAGACAAAAGCGATGGTATATTGAAAAATGTGGGATCTGAGTATGACGTGAATGGTATGGAATAAGGGGTGGATACTGTCCTGCGTTCAGCTATAGCAATCATTTTCTCCTCCTTAGTAGCTGGTGCAGTGCTGTGTTTTTGACTTTCAGCCTGGGAACAATGCTGATAACACCAATGTTATTAGTTGTTGCTAAGTAATGTTTACTCCGACCAAGGACTTTCTCAGTCTCATGCTCTGCCAGGGAGGAGGGGAAGCTGGGAGGAAGCAGAGACAGGACACCTGACCCAAACTGGCCAAAGGGGTATTCCATACCACAGCACGTCATGCCCAGTATAGCACCTGGGGGGAGTTACCCGGAAGGCCCACATCGCTGCTCGGGTCAGCGGGTGGTGAGCAATTGTATCCTTTCCCGTTGTTATTATTTTCCCTTATCATTATTATTATTGGTTGTAGTAGTAGTGGTTTTGTATTATACCTTAGTTACTGGACTGTTCTTATCTCAACCCATGGGAGTTAGATTCTTTCGATTCTCCTCCCCATCCCTGCGGGAGTGGGGGGAGGAAGAGGAGGGGGAGTGAGCGAGCGGCTGCGTGGTTCCGAGTTACCGGCTGGGCTTAAACCACGACAAGACCTTAATTCCTCTTTGTCTTACTAAAATAGGAAAACCAGCATTTCTTTTCTGTCTTGTCTATTTATTTTGCAGCTTAAAGCAGGGCTTCTCTTACTAAATCCGGCTATGCCCTTCTGCCTTCTCCAAGAAAAGCAATAAATTATCACCTGCATACTCAGGCCTATAATCAAAATATTCCAACATCTTGGGGCTGCAATACAAATTCAGGAGTTTCATGAGAAGAGAATAAGCAATGTAGAAGGAGAAGCAACTCCAATTTGTGTTCTCATGGAAAGTGCTTTGGTTCCTGATGTCACCACGAAGCTGAAGCCCAGAAAGGAATTAAAGTGCACGCCTTTGTGTGTCTAAGGATGGAGTGGTGGAAGGGGAGGTAAATCTCTTGGATTTTAAAGCTTCAGAAGAAATTTGATTCAGTTTTGCACTGAAGTTAAAGTATACTGAGGAAAATCCTGCAGAAAATCCATGCAAGGATGATAACAACAGACAACAATTCTCCCTGCTAACACGCCTTGCTTTCTGTATCCGACCTTTGTGTGTAACTGTGGATGGGTCAGCGTCACAGGGAGAAGGAAGGGAACTGCAGCCTTCTAGGAAGCCTAGATGATGTGACACAGAGGCGTGTGATGGGCTGGCTGGTGGCAGTGATCTAAGGGGAGCAAAAGTCCCCCCAGCACCCACCAGCAGTCCACTCACCCCCCACAACTCAGCACAGGGATACACACTCATGGGACCAGCAAGCTTCTGAGTGTGTCAGATCTGTAAGAAAACCTGAGTGCAGAAGAAAGAAAACATGGAACCGAAAGAATATGTTCTTAGCCTGACAGGCCTGAAAATGCTTTGAAAGGGTATAGAGAATAAGATGTCACAGTAAACAAAAATATGAACAAAAACTCAGAAAAGAAAGGAAAAGGAGGCTTTAATCTTGTCCTAGTACAAAGCATTAGCAGTTGGGAATGTAGCACAGTTGCACTTACAACTATCCTGCTCAGTTCTAGATATCTGAAAAGGAAGATTTTCCTTTCCCCAGGACACAAAGCACCACACTGAATATTATGTTCTCTTTTTTTTTTTTTTTGTACTTGATTGCTGCAGCTGATCTCAATCCTTTACAGACAAATGGTGCTCGGTAATAAGAATCCCATAATCTAGCTGTGTATCCCACATGCTGGGATTGCCATCTTCTTATTACATTGGCCAGCCAGCCAAAGCTCCACAGTAAATTTCTTTACTTTTGAATATAGATAGCTCTCTACTTTTGGGTCTTTGAAGTACCCTCTCCTGAGATAGTCTATGCCAAAGATGCATGGAGCCTCTGGACCAGTCACAAGGAGGTGCTTTTGCCACTCCCTCCCAGTCAGGCTGATTTCAGCCTCCAGTACAGTCAACTCTTGGGATCCTCCTGTCACTCCAGAAATACAAATGGGTTCCACCCCTTCATAGTTTGATGGCATCTGGGTACTCTATGCACCGGTATCTACTAGAGCGTTATACTCCTGTGGGACTGATGTGCTAGGCCATCTGATCCACGCAGTCCAGTAAACCCGATTGTCCCTCTCCTCCACCTGGCTGGAGGCAGGGCCCCTCTAATAGTGATCATAAGATTCTACATTTACTTCCTGTGCAAAGGGATTAGAATTCCTTTCATAGGAGTTGGAGTAAAATCAGCTCTTCCGCTCCATCTGGGAAGCTGCTCACCGAAGACTGAGGCAGCAATTTTCTTGGGAGGATCATCCTTGACTGTTGTTTTCCTTTTCAATTCATGCACCTGTTCCTTCAGAACTGAGGTAGGTTTTCCATCCCACTTTCTCATGTCTTCTCCATGGTCCCTTGGTAAAACTATAGGGTGGCCCATGGCGTGTACCTCCTATATCTTCCCTCTCGGGCAGTAGGGCGCCTTCTGTTAATAGCCGAGATGCTGGTCTGTAAACATGGGGAGCAGGGTAGATCATCTTTCAATTGCTTGAACTCCTGCGTCAGGAGTTTTTCCACAGCTGAAATGATGGAAGGGGCGAGATTGTCTTCAAGCTCCCAGAGCTGATGAGTCGCTTCATCCACTGTTGGTGCTGCTGCATCCCTCAAGCTCTTCATATGTTGATGGCGCAGTCCATGTAAGTTTCAGCCACATGGGTCGTGTACATTCGACTTCCTCTGGATCTACGGGTGCATTTCCGGCATCCAAACATCTCTAGAATGACTAATTCCCTCAGGTACTGGAGGCCTTTCTATATTGTGGTCCACTTGCCTGGGCGACATATATCATCGTCCTTGCAGGGATACCTTTCCTTCGCAGCTGCCAAGAGCCGCCTCCAGAGGCTGAGGGCTTGTTTCTCTTTTGCAATGGCTTTGCCAATTCAGCTGATACGCTGGAGGGAAGGGATGCCATCCAGAAGGACCTTGACATGCTTGTGAGGTGGGCCAATGCCAACCTTATGAAGTTTAACCAAGCCAAGTGTAAGGTCCTACACCTGGGTCGGGGCAATCCCAGGCACTGCTACAGGTTGGGTGGAGAAGAGATTCAGAGCAGCCCTGCAGAAAAGGACTTGGGGGTGTTGGTTGACAAGAAGCTTAACATGAGCCGGCAGTGTGCGCTTGCAGCCCAGAAAGCCAACCGTATCCTGGGCTGCATCAAAAGAAGTGTGACCAGCAGGTCGAAGGAGGTGGTCCTGCCCCTCTGCTCTTGTGAGACCTCCCTTGGAGTACTGCGTACAGTTCTGGTGTCCTCAACATAAAAAGGACATGGAGCTGTTGGAGCGAGTCCAGAGGAGGGCCACGAGGATGATAAGAGGGCTGGAGCACCTCCCATATGAAGACAGGCTGAGAGAGTTGGGGCTGTTCAGCCTGGAGAAGAGAAGGCTGTGTGGAGACCTCATAGCAGCCTTCCAGTATCTGAAGGGGGTCTACAAGGATGCTGGGGAGGGACTCTTCCTTAGGGACTGTAGTGGTAGGACAAGGGGTAATGGGTTCAAACTTAAACAGGGGAAGTTTAGATTAGATATAAGGAAGAAGTTCTTTACAGTGAGGGTGGTGAAGCACTGGAATGGGTTGCCCAGGGAGGTTGTGGATGCTCCATCCCTGGCGGTGTTCAAGGCCAGGTTGGACAGAGCCTTGGACCACGTGGTTTAGGGCAAGGTGTCCCTGCCCATGGCAGGGGGGTTGGAACTAGATGATCTTAAGGTCCTTTCCAACCCTTACGATTCTATGATTCTATGAATTCCCCCTTCCCTAGCAAGTGATCCCAGCTGCTTGGCATTCCTACCTTCCAGTTCATGACTGTTGGTCCCATTGTCCCAGCATCGGACAACCAGGTGATGATGTGCTCATTTGAAAGACAGCTGAAATATTTTCGCTTATTCTGCAGCTCAGTCAAGGACAGGGATTGAGAAGTTACATCTTGTTCTGCCTCTTCCTCTGTTTCTTGTACTAATTCCTCTCATTCCTCTCATTCAGATGTTGCCCCCTCTAGTTCGTGCGTTGAGTCTTTATCTTCCTTTATTACACGAGCTGCTTTTTGTGCTTTTCATATGCTTTTCCCCTTGCTTATCGGGGCAACTGATATTGGCACGGATTGTTCCTTTGGTTCAGCTGCAGTGCCTGCTACTGGGGTTGGAGTGGCTGCAGCGTCTTTCACTGGAGTTGGAGTGATTGCTGTGCTCATTGCTGGGGATGGAGCAGCCATGTAGTCTGTTGCTTTGCCATCAGATCCAGAGACATCTTTTACCTGCTCCTTACAGAACAGGGCTCTGTAGGCGTAGACCAAACCCCAGCACATTGTGGTGATTTGTCCCTCTATGGTATTGCCAAGATGACAGCACACCTTGTCTAAGTGTTCTGCTAATTTTTCCAGATTTCACATTTGTTCAGGGGTGAAGTTCCAAAGCACTGGAGGGGCCCACTGGCCTAGATACTTGCCCATACTGTCCCACACACCCTGCCACTTAAGACTATCCAACCTCGGGAAAGATCTCTTGGTGGTATTCTTAGATAGTTGTTTAACCTTAGATAAGTCCCAAGCCTGACCCTGCTTAGCTTCTGAGATCAGACAAGATTGGGTGTTCTTGGGGTGGTATGGCTGTAGGTAAAGCACATGCAGCATATGTGGGAGAATGCAGATTCCCAGCAAAAGGAGCAGGCTGGTTTCAAGGGTATTCAAAGGATATTCAAAACCTTTAATATTCACAAAATCTACTCTAAATAGCCTGGTGGGGGAGACGAAGTTGCAGGAGGATGTCTCCTTCATAGGTTGGCCCTCTGAGGGGGGAAAAAAGGAGGCGTAGTTGCTAAAAATTCCCATTACATGCCTTCCAAAGAATAGAGGTGATGGCCACGGTGAGAACGCATACCACATCAGTTTCACGATCAATAATTCACAAGCCATTATCACAAAGTACAGCGAAACGAGAACCTTAGACAAAGCCCCAAAGCTGATATATGCTAAAACAGCGAATACTAGCCACAAGTAAGGTATGACATGCTGAAACTCTGAGACCAAGCGCAACAACTCTGAGAGCAAATAAATCGACATTGTGACGAGTGACTATTAATCCAAAACAATGAATGCTTCTCATACATACCTTTTGACACACTGGTCAGATCTATAGTTATATCAACACTTCGTGTCCCACGTTGGGTGCCACAAAGGACTGTCGTGCTTTAAGCCCAGATGGTAACTCAGAACCAGGCAGCTGTTTGCTCACGCCCCCCCCTTCTTCCTCCCCCCACTCCCAGAAGGATGGGGAGGAGAATCAAAAGAATGTAACTCCCATGGGTTGAGATAAGAAAAGTCCAGTAAGAAAAGTATAATAGAAAACCACTACTACAGCCACCAGTAATAATAATAAGGAAAATAATAAAGGGAGAGAATACAATTGCTCACTGTTGTGGTTTAAGCCCAGCCGGCAACTCGGAACCATGCAGCCGCTCGCTCACTCCCCCTCCTCTTCCTCCTCCCGCTCCCAGAAGGATGGGGAGGAGAATCAAAAGAATGTAACTCCCACGGGTTGAGATAAGAACAGTCCAATAACAAATGTATAAACCAAAACCACTACTGCTACCACCAATAACAATAATGATAAGGGAAAATAATAACAAGGGGAAAGGATACAATTGCTCACCACCCGCCGACTGACACCCAGCCGGACCCGAACAGCGATCTAGGCCTTCCGAGTAACTCCCCCCAGGTGCTATACTGGGCATGACGTGCTGTGGTATGGAATACCCCTTTGGCTAGTTTGGGTCAGGTGTCCTGTCTCTGCTCCCTCCCAGCTTCCCCTCCTCCCTGGCAGAGCATGAGACTGAGAAAGTCCTTGGTCGGAGTAAACATTACTTAGCAACAACTAATAACGTTGGTGTTATCAATCAGCGTTGTTCCCAGGCTGAAAGTTAAAAAACACAGCACTGCACCAGCTACTAAGAAGGATAAAATGACTGCTATGGCTGAACCCAGGACAGTATCCACCCCTTATTCCATACCATTCACGTCTTGCTCAGATCCCACATTTTTCAATATACCATCGCTTTTGTCTCATATATATATATATATACACATCCACACTCAAACAGAAAGAGAGAGATATCACTCCTTAGTCCATAGACCAATCCCTATGAAGTTGCTGAATTCATCCAGTCCATGATGTCAGGCTCCATCTCTTGCAACAGTCTTTCAGGGCAGGAGGGACAGTGTGTAGTGTTGGGTTGTCGCCTGCTGATGACCACACTGAACGTGCCTGGTCACTGCTGAGCTCGTCTGGTTTCCTCAAAATTCGTTCTTTGTTGGGGTGATGATTGGAGGGAAGCCAGGGTCAGTTGCTGGTGACCTGAAGATATCTAGCTGGTGGGCTATAAAAGTGTTATAGAGCAGGCAACAGCATACAATTGAGTTCATTGGTTGTTTTCCCCCAAAAGCAAATTCCCTTGAGGTACACATCAGACTTCCCCATCTTCCCACCTTACCCACCAAGTATATCCAGGTCCCTGAGCAAAAGCAACCCCATGAGTGGGTTTGCCTTTACCTGAAGCAGGAATAAACCAGACTGTCTTCCCCAACAAATTCTTTATGTGCACCACAGGAACTTTATCCCCCTCCACAGGACGTAAAAGTTCTGATTGGGCTGGGCCAGCCCTGTTGGCAGATGTCCTAGTGTTGACCAACCAGGTGGCTTTTGCTAAATGTGTATCCCAGTGTTTGAAAGTCCCACCACCCATTGCTCTCAGTGTAGTTTTTAACAGCCCATTGTACCATTCGACTTTCCCAGAGGCTGGTGCATGGTAGGGGATGTGATATACCCACTCAATGCCATGCTCTTTGGCCCAAGTGTCTATAAGGTTGTTCCAGAAATGAGTCCCATTGTCTGACTCAATTCTCTCTGGGGTGCTGTGTCACCGCAAGACTTGTTTCTCAAGGCCCAGGATAGTGTTCCGGGCAGTGGCGTGGGGCACAGCGTATGTGTCCAGCCATCTGGTGGTTGCTTCCACCATGGTGAGCACATGGCGTTTGCCTTGGCGGGTCGGTGGGAGTGTGATATAGTCAATCTGCCAGGCCTCCCCATACTTGTACTTCAGCCATCGTCCTCCATACCAGAGAGGCTTTAACTGCTTGGCTTGCTTAATTGCAGCACGTTTCACATTCATGAAAAACCTGGGCAATAGCGTCCATTGTTAAGTCCACCCCTCGATCACAAGCCCATCTATATGTTGCATCTCTGCCTTGATGGCCTGAGGTGTCATGGGCCCAGCAGGCTAAAAATAATTCACCCTTATGTTGCCAATCTAAGTCCATCTGAGCCACTTCAATCTTAGCAGCTTGATCCACCTCTTGGTTGTTCTGGTGTTCCTCAGTGGCCCGACTCCTGGGTACATGAGCATCTACATGGAGTACCTTCACCACCAGGTTCTGCACCCGGGCAGCGATATCTTGCCACAGTGCAGCAGCCCAGATGGGTTTACCTCTGCGTGCCAGTTGCTCTGCTTCCATTGCTGCAACCACCCCCACAGGGCATTTGCCACCATCCATGAGTCAGTATAGAGATAAAGTACTGGCCATTTTTCTTGTTCGGCAATGTCCAAGGCCAGCTGGATGGCTTTCACCTCTGCAAACTGACTCGATTCACCCTCTCCTTCAGCAGTTTCTGCAACTTGTGTCAGGGGACTCCTGACACAAATTCATTGCCATTTGCCACAGCGGTAGTGTTTACTTAGTGTCTGGCTAAACAAATGTTCTTTGGTTTTGTTTTTGCTTTTCTAAATAATTGCTAGCTCTACAAATTCATTATGGACCTAGAATAAAATCCAATCCATTCTTCCATAGCTACGTTGGCTTAGCATCACCAAAGGAAATAAAAAGCATTTTAGTTACTAAGGTGAACAGTTCCAACAGTGATTCCACACAGGACTAAGATACAGTAAGATAAAAGCTGTGAGCAGGAAGTAACATCATTTATTCAGCAAGAATACTATGGGGTATAAGTGCTGAAAAAAGGTTTACACACACCCCTCCTGCTTAATTTTCCATTGAGCTAAAACGTACCTGTGAACATTAAATACTTATTCAATTTTTCATACTCTTGCTTTTCCTCCTTCTCATATTTATTTACTTGATTTCTTTATGATAATTTAGAATTTACTTTTGCTGAATAAATAAATTAAAAGATGAGGAAGCTTTAAACAGACAAAAGGCTCTAGGATTTTTGCTACTGGTAAAATGAGAAATTGCTGCTCGTGGATCTAATGAGACAACTACAAACACAGAAATCTAGCAGGATTCCTGTATTTTAGAATAATGAAATCATTGAATATATGGTTTCCTTTTAGTACGTACAGATTTTTCTTTCAAAGTTGGACCCTAGCAGCGATCTGGACCTTCCGGGTAACTCCCCCTAGTTTATATACTGGGCATGATGTGCCCAGTATGGAATACCCCTTTGGCTACTTGGGTCAGGTGTCCTGTCCCTGCTTCCTCCTGGCTTCTTGTGCCCCTCCTCCCTGGCAGAGCATGAGACTGAAAAGTCCTTGATCGGAGTAAGCATTACTTAGCAACAACTAAAAACATCGGTGTGTTATCAGCACTGTCCCCAGACTAAAGTCGAAAACACATCACTGCACCAGTTAGTAAGAAGGAGAAAAATGACTGCTACAGCTGAACCCAGGACAAGTAAGCCTAAAATAACTGGAACAGTTATTGCCAGCTCTGAATCTGATGGTTTCATAGCAAAAGACCCAAGATATGGATGCATGTCTGTAACTTTAAGCAGATGAATAACCTTGTGAAGTCCATAAAATTCACACTACTGTCACTCCCTATTGAACTAGCAAACTGTAAGAGCCCCTCTCTAACTCCCTGAGCCCTCGCACTCAAAGTCCTGAGAGTACTTTTGGGTGTTGGTTTGTGATAAACTGAACATGAGCCAGCAGTGCCTTTTCGGACTTTTTAGCAGGACTTTTAGCCTCATGCTCTGCCAGTGAGGAGGGGCACAAGAAGCCAGGAGGAAGCATAGACAGGACACCTGACCCAAACTAGCTAAAGGGGTATTCCATACCACAGCACGTCATGCCCAGTATATAAACTAGGGGGGAGTTACCCGGAAGGCCTAGATCGCTGCTTGGGTCGGGCTGGGTATTGGTCAGCGGGTGCTGAGCAATCATATTGTCTCCCCTTGTTATTCCCCTTATCATTATTATTATTGGTGGTGGTAGTAGTGGTTTTGTATTATACCTTAGTTACTGGACTGTTCTTATCTCAACCCATGGGAGTTGCATTCTTTCGATTTTCCTCCCCATCCCTCCAGGAGCGGGGAGAGGAAGAAGGGGGGGAGTGAGCAAGCGGCTGCGTGGTTCTGAGTTACTGGCTGGGCTTAAACCATGAGAGTAGATTAAACAAGTAAATATGCTATAACGGTTTTAGAAGTTAGTAGATTGAAACATATTGTATGAATCTCATCTTAATGTAGCATTTTGTGTATAGTGCTTCCTGCCAAAAAAAAAAAAACTCCTGACAGGAAATAAACATTAAAATAATCTTTAATCCCTTGTCTGGTCTATTACCATTAACAATTGATGCACTTTAATTTTGTGGGATTTTAACTACAAAATGGAATGGCTAAGTAGTGATAATTGGGTTTGGAATTATATGGTCATTGATATAAATAGAAATGCAAGTGGCTTGCAGGGTGATTAATTCTTTAACATTTCCTGGCTGTGGCTCCTATTATAGAATTTTCTGGTATATTCTGCTGTGAACAATTATTACCAAATGAGAATAAACAAATTTGTGATGCGAAGTCTTATTTATAAATTAAACTATATTTAGAAAATGTCTATTTCATTTGCATGTTCACTTCCTTCTTGATAGGACTGTCATAATCAGCTTGTTTTCAAGCTTTTCTGCCCTTTTCCTAAATATTCAGGTTCACACCCTAGATTTTGTGCAAGAAAAACAAATCTTCAGATGTCCTTAAAATAACTCCTATTCCAAATAAAGATACAGCTAATACAATTGTGGTAATGTGCTTGCATGTTCTGTTCCCCTTTCATTCCCTAATAATAGAATTAGTTCATGGCAGTGTATTAGAATTTAACCCAAGTGCTGGCATTGCACTAGATATTTAAATACCTCCAATTCACGAAGATTTTGGACAAGAGTACTGGTGCTTCCACTCTTAAATAGGGTTCTCTGGCATTTGAACTCTCTCATGTCTGGTGGATTTGTCCATGAGAGCTATTATGTCATGTTCTTGTCCTCATAAGGAGACTGTCATTTTGGTGTATTATGCTCATGTGTCCTTGCAGATACATATAAAAGCAAAATTTGCAATTAATTTTTCTTTCATTATCTTACAATATGTTTGCTAAAAAAAAAGTATGTGTATGTGGCTTATCTGACAACATAAACCAAAATTATTCTAATGATTACTTGTCAAAGAATTTTTCCTGATGGTTACCCTGAAATTTTGCCCATCACTTATTTCCATTAAAAACCAAAAGACTTACAGTCCTTCATTTCAAAATGATTACTAAAAGTGCCTGAGTTTCTTCTTCAAGCTGAACTGCTAACAGTCACCCCTGATTCCCACCCATAAGCTGATCCGTAGACTGAAGAGCCAAGGAGTGATCAGCAGGACCTGCTCACCCTTTAATAGCCCCATATGGCCAGTGCAAAAGTCTAATGGAGAGTGGAGACTAACAGTAGACTATCGTGGCCTGAATGAAGTCACACCACCATTGAGTGCTGCCGTACCGGACATGCTAGAACTTCACTATGAACTGGAGTCAAAGGCAGCCAAGTGGTATGCCACAATTGATATTGCCAATGCATTTTTCTCAATCCCTTTGGCAGCAGAATGCAGGCCACAGTTTGCTTTCACCTGGAGGGGCGTCCAGTACACTTGGAACCGACTGCCCCAGGGGTGGAAACACAGCCCTACCATCTGCCATGGATTGATCCAGACTGCACTGGAACAGGGGCAAGCTCCAGAACACCTGCAATACATTGATGACATCATCGTGTGGGGCCACATAGCGGAAGAAGTTTTTGAGAAAGGGGGGAAAATAATCCAAATCCTGCTGAAGGCCGGTTTTGCCATAAAATGGAGTAAGGTCAAGGGGCCTGCACAGGAGATTCAATTTTTGGGAATAACATGTCAAGATGGATGTCACCAGATCCCCACAGACGTGATCAGCAAGATAACAGCAATGTCTCCACCAACTAACAAGAAAGAAACACAAGCTTTCTTAGGTGTTGTGGGGTTCTGGAGAATGCACATCCCAAATTACAGTCTGATTGTAAGCCCTCTCTACCACGTGACCCGGAAGAAGAATGATTTCAAATGGGGCCCTTAACAACAAGCATTTAAACAACTTAAATGAGAAATAGTTCATGCAGTAGCCCTTGGACCAGGCCGGGCCTGGCCAGATGTGAAAAATGTGCTCTACACCGCAGCTGGGGAGAATGGTCCTACCTGGAGCCTCTGGCAGAAAGCTCCAGGGGAGACTCGAGGTCGACCCCTCGGCTTTTGGAGTCGGGGATATAGAGGATCGGAGGGCCGGCTGTACTCCCACTGAAAAAGAGATACTGGCAGCCTATGAAGGGGTTCGAGCTGCTTCAGAAGTGATTGGCACTGAAGCACAGCTCCTCCTGGCACCCTGGTTGCCTGTGCTGGCCTGGATGTTCAAAGGCAGGGTCTCCTCTACACATCATGCGACCAATGCTACATGGAGTAAGTGGGCTGCACCAATTACACAACGAGCTTGAAAAGGAGATCCCACTCATCCAGGAATTCTAGAAGTCATCATGGACTGGCTAGAGGGCAAAGATTATGGAATGTCAGCAGTAGAGGACGCAATGCATGCTGAAGAGGCCCCACCATATAATGAACTGTCAGAGAGTGAAAAGCAATATGCCTTGTTTACTGATGGGTCCTGCCATATTGTGGGAAAGCATCAGAGATGGAAGGCAGCTGTGTGGAGTCCCCTGGGACAAGTTGCAGAAACTGCTGAAGGAGAGGGTGAATGGAGTCAGTTTGCAGAGGTGAAAGCCATCCAGCTGGCCTTGGACATTGCCGAACAAGAAAAATGGCCAGTACTTTATCTCTATACTGACTCATGGATGGTGGCAAATGCCCTGTGGGGGTGGTTGCAGCAATGGAAGCAGAGCAACTGGCAACGCAGAAGTAAACCCCTCTGGGCTGCTGCACTGTGGCAAGATATCGCTGCTCGGGTGCAGATCCTGGTGGTGAAGGTACGCCACGTAGATGCTCATGTACCCAGGAGTCGGCCAACTGAGGAACACCAGAACAACCAGCAAGTGGATAAAGCTGCTAAGATTGAATTGGCTCAGATGGATTTAGATTAGCAACATAAGGGTGAATTATTTTTAGCCCGGTGGGCCCATGGCACCTCAGGCCATCAAGGCAGAGATGCAACATATAGATGGGCTCATGATCAAGGGGTGGACTTAACAATGGACGCTATTCACGAATGTGAAACATGTGCTGCAATTAAGGAAGCCAAGCAGTTAAAGCCTCTCTGCTATGGAGGACGACGGCTTAAGTACAAATATGGGGAGGCCTGGCAGACTGACTATATCACACTCCCAACAACCTGCCAAGGCAAGCCCCATTTGTTTACTGTGGCATATGAAAGGCATGGAGTCAGAGCATCTTCATGGAGTGAATCACTTTATTGCCTATTGCTCTAGTTTTTATACCATTCTAGCAAAAGGTATTTTTAGCCTGTTGCTCTACCTTTTATACCAAGCTAGTTTTAGCACATCATGCTTAGTTCCTGGTTTACAGGGGTTTTTTCCCAACATTCTTCATTGCTTCACAAACAGTCCCAAAATAACCAGTTCATTATCTTTCTGTTCTCCTGCTCCTGTCCAGCTGGGTTGCTCTGCTTAATCACACAGTGTACTTTGCTGCTTCTTTAACTCTTTCTTCTCCAGCCAAGCAGTTACTTCTCTTCGGCAATAATCAAATAGTTTCCATCCTCTCCTACACTTATCATGGTGGAAGCAACCACCAGATGGCTGGAGACATACGCTGTGACCCACACCACTGCCCGGAACACTATCCCGGGCCTTGAGAAACAAGTCTTGTGGTGACAAGGCACCCCAGAGAGAATTGAGTCAGACAGTGGGACTCATTTCCGGAACAACCTTATAGACACTTGGGCCAAAGAGCATGGCATTGAGTGGGTATATCACATCCCCTACCATGCACCAGCCTCTGGGAAAATCGAACGGTACAATGGGCTGTTAAAAACTACACTGAGAGCAATGGGTGGTGGGACTTTCAAACACTGGGGTACACATTTAGCAAAAGCCACCTGGTTGGTCAACACTAGGACATCTGCCAACAGGGCTGGCCCAGCCCAATCAGAACTTTTACGTCCTGTGGAGGGGGATAAAGTTCCTGTGGTGCACATAAAGAATTTGTTGGGGAAGACAGTCTGGGTTATTCCTGCTTCAGGTAAAGGCAAACCCACTCGTGGGGTTGCTTTTGCTCAGGGACCTGGATAGACTTGGTGGGTAATGCGGGAAGATGGGGAAGTCCGATGTGTACCTCAAGGGGATTTAATTTATGGGGAAACCAGCCAATGAACTCAGTTATATGCTGTTGCCTGCTATATAACACTTCTATAGCCCACCAGCTAGATGCCAATCTCCTCCACTCTGGACTTTGAAAAGAAGGTATGTGCTGTCATGATCATCAGCAGAGAATCAAGTCATGGGAAAGCCGGCAGCAGCAGCAGAACTGCCCTCAGGTCACCATCGACTGACCCTGACTTCCCTCTGATCATCACCTCAACAAAGAATGAACTTTGATGAAACCAGATGAGCTCAGCAGTGACCACATGCATTCAGCAGGCAACAATCCAGCACTACACGTTGTCCCTCCTGCCCTGAAGGCTGTTACAACAGATGGATCCTGACATCATGGACTGAATGAATTCAGCAAACTTTATAGTGATGGTCCATGGACTAAGGAGTGATATCTCTTTGTGTGTGTGTGTACACATATATATATATATGAATGTCACACTCCAGTCAAAGGCCAGAGCGTGATTTTACTCTTATTCTCGGGAACAGAATTAAGACTCAAAATGGAGTCAAGCGTCAAGGAGCTTTATTTGCCCACCAACAAATGCCCACCGACAAATTCCAGAGAGAGAGAGGGGGAAAGAGAAAAGAAGGAAAGTAAGAGGCAAAAATAAAAGAGTTCATAGCGATAGCTACCACCTTGGAGCTGTGGTGTCCCGACAGTCTGGTTAGTTGCAAGTCCGGTGAGGGAGATGTTCTTCCTCCCTATGCTGGTTGGTGCAGTTCTTTTATATAATTGCAACCACATCCTCCACCCGGTGGTGGTGCACATGCCCAATACTGTCATTAGGGGGTTTTCCCCCCCACGCCCTGCTTCCGTAAGGCAAACATCCTGCACCAAGGTGTCAATTGGTGAGCGATATGGAGACAGATAGCCTTCACAAACATCTGTTGTGGGGTAGTGTCAGTTTTCCTGCCATACTGATATGGAGACAGACATCCTGCTGTGGCGGTGATATCGGCAATGTCGGTCGTCCGGCATAGTTATGTTGAGCCAGACATCCTGATATAGAGGATCGGAGGGCCGGCTATAATCCCACTGAAAAAGAGATACTGGCAGCCTATGAAGGGGTTCGAGCTGCTTCAGAAGTGATGGGCATTGAAGCACAGCTCCTCCTGGCAACCCGGTTGCCCATGTTGGGCTGGATGTTTAAAGGCAGGGTCTCCTCTAAACATCACGCGACCGATGCTACATGGAGTAAATGGGCCGCGCTAATTACACAACGAGCTCGAATAGGAAATCCCACTCATCCAGGAATTCTAGAAGTCATCATGGACTGGCTAGAGGGCAAAGGTTTGGAATGCCACCAGAAGAGGAGGTGATGCATGCTGAAGAGGCCCCACCATATAATGAACTGTCAGAGAGTGAAAAGTAATATGCCTTGTTTACTGATGGGTCCTGCTGTATTGTGGGAAAGCGTCGGAGATGGAAGGCAGCTGTATGGAGTCCCCTGGGACAAGTTGCAGAAACTGCTGAAGGAGAGGGTGAATTGAGTCAGTTTGCAGAGGTGAAAGCCATCCAGCTGGCCTTGGACATTGCTGAATGAGAAAAATGGCCAGTACTTTATCTCTATACTGAGTCATGGATGGTGGCAAATGCCCTGTGGGGGTGGCTGCAGCAATGGAAGCAGAGCAACTGACAACGCAGAAGTAAACCCATCTGGGCTGCTGCACTGTGGCAAGATATTGCTGCTCGGGTGCAGAACCTGGTGGTGAAGGTACGCCATGTAGATGCTCATGTACCCAAGAGTCGGGCCACTGAGCAACACCAGTACAACCAGCAGGTGGATCAAGCTGCTAAGATTGAAGTGGCTCAGATCATTTTAGATTGGCAACAAAAGAGTGAATTATTTTTAGCCCGCTGGGCCCATGACACCTCAGACCATCAAGGCAGAGATGCAATGTATAGATGGTCTCGTGATCGAGGGGTGGACTTTACAATGGACACTGTTGCCCAGGTTATTCACGAATGTGAAGTGTGCTACCTTGAGAAACAAGTCTTGTGGCGACACGGCACCCCAAAAAGAATTGACTCAGACAGTGGGAATCATTTCTGCAACAACCTTAATTGGGCCAAAGAACATGGCATTGAGTGGGTATATCACATCCCCTACCATGCACTAGCCTCTGGGAAAATCGAATAGTACAACGGGCTGTTAAAAAATACGGTGAGACCAATGGGTGGTGGGACTTTCAAACATTGGGATACACATTTTGCAAAAGCAACCTTGTTGGTCAACGCTAGGGGATCTGCCAACAGGGCTGGCCCAGCCCAATCAGAACTTTTACCTACTGTAGAGGGGGATAGAGTTCCTGTGGTGCACATAAAGAATTTGTTGGGGAAGACAGTCTGGGTTATTCCTGCTTCAGGTAAAGGCAAACCCACTTGTGGGATTGCTTTTGCTCAGGGACCTGGATATACATGGTGAGTAATGAAGGAAGATGGGAAGTTCGGTGTGTACCTCAAGGGGATTCGATTTTGGGGGAAAACAGCCAATGAACTCAGTTGTATGCTGTTGCCTGTTATATAATACTTCAATATCCCACCAGCTAGATGCCCATCTCCACCTCTCTGGGCTTTGAAGAGAAGATATGTGCTGTCATGATCATCAGCAGAGAATAAAGTCATGGGAAAAGCCAGCAGCAGCAGAACTGTCCTCAGGTCACCATTGACTGACCCTGACTTCCCTCTGATCATCACCCCAACAAAGAATGAACTTTGATGAAACCAGACGAACTCAGCAGTGACCAGACGAGTTCAGCGGTGACATCAGCAGAAGACAATCCAACACTACACACCGTCTCTCCTGCCCTGAAAGACTATTACAGGAGATCAGCCTGACATCATGGACTGAATGAACTCAGCAAACTTTATAGTGATGGTCCATGGACTAAGGAGTGATATCTGTCTCTGTGTGTGTGTGTATATATATATATGAATGGTATATTGAAAAATGTGGGATCTGAGCATGAGATGAATGGTAAGGAATAACGGGAGGATATTGTCCTGGGTTCAGCTGTAAGAATTATTTTTCTCCTTCTTAGTAGCTGGTGCAGTGCTGTGTTTTTGACTTCAGTCTGAGAACAGTGCTGATAACACACGGATGTTTTTAGTTCTTGCTAAGTAATGTTTACTCCAATCAAGGACTTTTCAGTCTCGTGCTCTGCCAATGAGGAGGGGCACAGGAAGCTGGGAGGAAGCATAGACAGGACACCTGCCCCAAAATAGCCAAAGGGATATTCCATACCACAGCACCTCATGCCCACTATATAAACTGGGGACAGTTACTCGCAAGGCCCAGATCGCTGCTCGGGTTGGGCTGTGTATCGGTCGGCGGGTGGTGAGCAATTGCATTGTGCATCACTTGTGTTTATTGTTTTCCTTTTCCCCTTTTAGTTTTATATTCTCTCCCCTTGTTATTTCTCTTATCATTATTATTATTGGTGGTAGCAGTAGTAGTTTTGTGTTATACCTTTGTTACTGGACTGTTTTTACCTCAACCCATGGGATTTACATTCTTTCGATTCTCCTCCCCATCCCTTTGGGAGTGGGGCAAGGAATAATGGGGGGAGTGAGCAAGTGGCTGCATGGTTCTGAGTCACCAGCTGGGTTTAAACCACGACAGTCACAGATGAGGATCAGCCATATTAATAAATATGCAAAATAAATCAAAAAGATTGTTACAAGTCCCTATTGCATGACTCTTTTTTTTTTTTATGCCAAAGTTAAGATTAGGTACCAAAGAAAGTTTTAATGTGGATCATGAAAAAGTTAATGAGATAATATTGCAAATGCTTTTGGGCAGATCTGTAAGCAGAGTAAAAGCAAGCATGAAAATGCTTGTTTGATAATTTAGGAAGTCATCAATGAAACCTGCTATCTTAAAGTTGATATAGGGCGAGCGCTGACGTGGATAGTGAATCAAGATAAACTAGATTAAACTGAAGATTTCTCTGTAGACAGACTACAGTATTAGAGGAAGAAAGAATGAATTTGTTGTGGAAAAGTAAGTTTTCTATCAAAGATTCTCAGCATAATGAGTGCAGGAGAAGAGAGAAAAGTGGTGAGATATTTGTGGGTTGGACTCTTCATGTGGGTGTGTAGGATAAAAGTCTTACAGTTAAAAGAAGGTTTTGGCAATGAACCAGACTTAAACAGATTGAGAAAAGAAATCTGAGCATGCATGAGAAGTAAATTCTGGTGAAATGGAAGTTATGGCAAGTCTAGAGGGGTTATGGGTAACATTGAAGGAGGTTACAGAAGGGGCATTGACCAACCACATCTTTGGCAAGTACAAGGCAAAAAAAACTTAATTACAAGATGAAAAAAATGGGCAAGAATATCTTCAAAACCAAGATGCAGGAATCTTGTCCTTGTTCTTTGCACAGCATCTGTGCAGGCTGTGTTAATGCTCCCCATCTACTAGTGCTTAGTGTCCTCGAAAGTGGGAGAAAGCAATTTGGAAGAGGCTTTTCTGGCTGGTTCAGCTAACAGTTCAGTGTCAGAAACCATTTTGTCAATGAGGCTGAACAGCAAAGGAGCTGACATGGGACAGGAGGGGCCACTGACTGCCTTGAGAATGGACCATTAATTGTCAACATTCTCAATCAGTTCAGCACTCGCTACCCCAGCTCAGTGCTGCAGTGCCAAAGCAAACTTAGTTGTGCACATTAGCTTGTCTCCCATCTTTAATTAGAGACAGATTTGTGCATTAGCCCAGTAAGTCTTCAGTAGCCTGATGTGTGAGTGACATACAGAGAGGAAGCCCAGTAAGGTAGTGTAACAGAAGTTTAGGTGTGTCTGCTGTCTGCACAAGACCAGCATAGTTTGGTCAAGATGCGTAGTAGCCTTGAGCTACATTTTAAGTTTTTCCCATAAATAAAGAAGTAAGATCTATCAGAAAACTGTGGTAAATCATATGCTTCCTTTTTCTTTAGACACACAGCACAAGAATAGTGCAACAGTACAACTGCATTGCTGGTTTTGTGTCATTGTCAAAGACAATTTGAGACTTTATTTGTCTGCACACATGCAGTATTTATCAGGTGATAGTCCATTAGTTAATGTGTCAAGCTAAGCAATATTTGAGGAAGTGGCAGTGTATATAGCACATTAACATGGTTTTTAGTTCACACCAATCTAAATGACCTGAAATCTAATTGTGTGGATTGCTTATATCTTTTAGCACTTGCCATTTATAGCAACTGGTGTACTTGCTGGAGATATATCCAGGTACGCATAAATACCTGTGATACTTTAATTTCACATATACATGAGAAACTTCAGAAGATGCATGTTAACACTGCATGTAACTAATTAGTATTTATAGCCAGAAAAGTGTATTTTACATTTTCAAATGCAATTTCTTTCAGCAGATGCTAATGCATATTAGGACATCTGTCTATATTTCCCTTCAGTCTTTTTTTTAACTGCAAATACTGTTGTCAGCTGAAATAATACAGCCTTAAACAATACTACTTGTATATGTAGTTGTGAACTTGTATGTCTGCTTTTGAGTTGTCTTTCTGAATAAGCAGATTTTGTTTTGCTTTGTGCAAGTGAATTATGTATAAAAAGTTGTTTTGCTTCATTTAAATTGGAGCAGGGATGAAAAAGGCAGAAAGAAGTCAGTAGGATAAAATGGAATGCTATCTCCATGAGGTAAAGTTCTCCAATTACTCCTGGTGTCAGAACTTTTTAACATTTGAATGGCTGGGAGGGGATACTAATATCAACCTTAATGATCGCTGCTTTAGGACTCAACATTGCAACACTTCCCTTATAATTTTAGCACATTTGTCAGCCTGTACTAAAATGGAGCCCTGGGCTAGTGGGTGACTGAAGATCCCTAGAGAGCATTATGTATTCCTTTCAAGAGTGGGGAAATAAAAAGGTTATAAATACTCACCTACTTCACTGCTGCACACATTTGCCCTGTGTTGTGGTTTAAGCCCAGCTGGTAACTCAAAACGATGCAGCTGCTCACTCAGTCCCCCCCTTCTTCCCCCCCCCCCCCACTCCTGGAGGGATGTAACTCCCACGGATTGAGATAAGAACAGTCCAGCAACTAAGGTATAATACAAAACTACTACTGCTACCACCAATAATAATAATGATAAAGGAAATAACAAGGGGAGAAGGACTTGGGGGTGTTGGTCAATAAGAAACTGAACATGAGCTGGCAGTGTGCACTCGCAGCCCAGAAAGCCAACCGTATCCTGGGCTGCATCAAAAGAAGTGTGACCAGCAGGTCGAAGGAGGTGATCCTGCCCCTCTACTCTGCTTTCATGAAACCTCACTTGGAGTATTGTGTACAGTTCTGGTGTCCTCAACATAAGAAGGACATGGAGCTGTTTGAGCAAGTCCAGAGGAGGGCCACAAGGATGATAAGGGGGCTGGAGCACCTCCCGTATGAAGACAGGCTGAGGAAGTTGGGGCTGTTCAGCCTGGAAAAGAGAAGGCTGCGTGGAGACCTCATAGCAGCCTTCCAATATCTGAAGGGGGCCTACAAGGATGCTGGAGAGGGACTCTTCCTTAGGGACTGTAGTGGTAGGACAAGGGGTAATGGCTTCAAACTTAAACAGGGGAAGTTTAGATTAGATATAAGGAAGAAGTTCTTTACTGCGAGAGTGGTGAGGCACTGGAATGGGTTGCCCAAGGAGGTTGTGAATGCTCCATCCCTGGTTCAATATGATGAACTTGGGAAGGTTTTCCTAGTGAAAGAACTGATGCTTTCTGTTCAGTAGCAGCAATAGCTTAACTTTTTTAATTACCTGCTTTAAAAGTTTACATGCCTCTAATTGTCGTACTGCATACCAGGAGGTACTGTATTGGCTAATATCAGAAAATGGGTCATCAGAAATAAATGTGAATAACAGTAGTCATTTTAAAAAGAAATTCATGCAGATATTTTATTTTACATTAATAAATGCATACACTTCAATTACCTACAAGTAATTCAGAGTTCTATGCCAGTATATTCTCAGAAAGCTGCTGATTTGGTTTTCAGTGTCTTTTCCATCAGCTATGCATTTTCAGGATCTGTTGGGAAATAAGATTCCCTCCCTCTCCCTCCCCCCTTACTACAATAAGAGAAAGCTCAGAAAAAGGCATACAAGTTGGAAGAAATGTGCATTCATGTAAATATCTAAACATATATAAATTAGCTTTAGAAATTGAATTCACTGAACATGAATAGTCACTTAAAGTGTAACTGGAATTGACTGTGTCATGTATCAGCTGGAGCGCTAGTTCAATACAATGAACTTGTGAAGGTTTTCTTAATGAAAGAACTGACATTTTCTGTGCAGTGGTTGCATTCATCAGATTACATAGTGTTCATTACACTCCAAAGGCCTGCCAATTTGAATTGTTAGGATCATCTATGAGAAAAACCGGATGGGGACAAAAGATAGTGGAGGAATGAAAGACTTGAGTACCTCTACAGGATAGTGCAGTCAGAATGCTTTGATGACCTTTCACTGGTGCATTAGCATCTATTCACTGAGATTCCAAATTCATACCCTAATTCTGCTAACCAAAATTGGCAAGGAGCCAGTGTTAGGTGCGTTCATCTTACTCTGATGTTACAAACTAACCATATACTTTATAGAGCCACAGTCTTTGTTTTCTTTAAATACTGTGGAAATTACTGAAAATTTTACCCTTTCTAGTAATTCTAATTAGACCCTGAAACACACCCTAGTTTGTGGTGCTAATTTGGAGATGTGACACATACTGGGGTTGATTTCTTCAGAGAGAAGATGAGTCCTATGCCACTGGGAAATGGGAAAAACCAGACATGCTTATTGGCAAGGTCGATGATGGAAGGCCCAGTGCTGAAGCAGGAGCAGGCATGTTGATTCCGTGGGGATTTGCATCCACTCTGTCCCTTGCTTATCTAATAGGAGCATTGTTATGCTGTTTCATAGGGAGTTTAGTGATTGGAAGGAGATTTAATAGTAAAGATAAAAGTTTTGATTCAATTCTCCTAACATCCAGTTATTAAGAAGCTTGCCTGCTCTATGATGCAGCACACTACAAAAGCATTCCCAGTTCACAAACGGGGGCTGTATTAAAGCACATAACAGGTTTAATTCTTCCACATGGATGTTTATAGTAGATGTATCAGTATCATGCTCTGTTTTTCTCCCACTTGCAGCATTCAAGTTGAAGTTCTGTGAGGGCTACGAGCCTAAAAGTCCATACCTCAAGGTCACTCCCCTAACCTTATTTCCCACATGTTTAAATGTGTTTATATAGATAGGTAAAATATGGTAGCTGCTGCCCCATAACCTTGTTTCCCTTGCTGACATCTAAAGTAGATGGAATTGAATATAAAGCTGTTATTTGGGATGGGGACATCTAATGTCAGTCCTGCATTAAGCGAGAGCGACTCGCGGTTTAAGCCCAGCCGGTAACTGAGAACCACGCAGCCGCTCACTCACTCCCCCACCTTGTCCTCCCCCTGCTCCAGGAGAAATGGGGATGGGAATTGAAAGAATGTAAATCCCACAAGATGAGATAAGAACAGTCCAGTAACTAAGGTACAATACCCAGGAATAACCCAGACTGTCTTCCCCAGAAAACTCTTTATGTGCACCACAGGAACTTTATCCCCCTCTACAGTATGTAAAAGTTCTGATTGGGCTGGGACAGCCTTGTTGGCAGATGTCCTAGTGTTGACCAACCAGGTGGCTTTTGCTAAATGTGTATCCCAGTGTTTGAAAGTCCCACCACCCATTGCTATCAGTGTAGTTTTTAACAGCCCATTGTACCGCTTGATTTTCCTAGGGGATGGTGCATGGTAGGGGATGTGATATATCCACTCAATGTCATGCTCTTTGGCCCAAGTGTCTATAAGGGTGTTCCGGAAATGAGTCCCACTGTCTGACTCAATTCTCTCTGGGGTGCTGTGTCACCGCAAGACTTGCTTCTCAAGGCCCAGGATAGTATTCTGGGCAGTGACATGGGGTACAGCATATGTTTCCAGCCATCTGGTGGTTGCTTCCACCATGGTAAGCACATGCTTGGCGGGTAGGTGGGAGTGTGATATAGTCAATCCACCAGGCCTCCCCATATTTGTACTCCAGCCATCGTCCTCCATACCAGAGAGGCTTTAACTGCTCGGCTTGCTTAACTGCAGCACATTTCACATTCATGAATAACCTGGGCAATAGTTAAGTCCACCCCTCGATCACAAGCCCATCTATATGTTGCATCTCTGCCTTGATGGCCTGAGGTGTCATGGGCCCAGCGGGCTAAAAATAATTCACCCTTATGTTGCCAATCTAAGTCCATCTGAGCCACTTCAATCTTAGCAGCTTGATCCACCTCTTGGTTGTTCTGGTGTTCCTCAGTGGCCCGACTCCTGGGTACATGAGCATCTACATGGAGTACCTTCACCACCAGGTTCTGCACCCGGGCAGCAATATCTTGCCACAGTTGTCTTGCACTCAGTGGTGGTATGAGTTCATTCAGGCCACGATAGTCCACTGTTAGTCTCCACTCTCCATTAGACTTTTGCACTGGCCATATGGGCTATTAAAGGGTGAGCAGGTCCTGCTGATCACTTCTTGGCTCTCCAGTCTACGGATCAGCTTATGGATGGGAATCAGGGAGTCTTGGTTGGTGCAATATTGCCGCCGGTGCACTGTTGTGGTCGCAATTAACACTTGTTGTTCTTCGACCTTCAGCAACCCCATAACAGAAGGATCCTCTGAGAGACCGGGCAAGGTGGATATTTGCTTACTTTCCTCCTTCTCCAAGGCAGCTATACAAAAATCCCATTGGTACCCTTTTGAGTCTTTGAAGTACCCTCTCCTGAGATAATCTATGCCAAGGATGCATGGAGCCCCTGGACAAGTCACAATAGGATGCTTTTGCCACTCCTTCCCAGTTAGGCTGATTTCAGCCTCCGGTACAGTCAACTATTGAGATACTCCTGTCACTCCAGAAATACAAATTGGTTCCACCCCTTGATAGTTTGATGGCATCAGAGTACACTGTACACCAGTATCTAGTACTAGAAAGGGTTTAGTGTTCCTTATCACAGGAGCTGGAGTAAAATCAGCTCTTCCACTCCATCTGGGAAACTGCTCATTGGAGCAGCAACTTTCTTGGGAGGATCATCCTTGACCGTTGTTCTCCTTTTCAATTCATGCACCCATTCCTCCAGAACTGAGGTAGGTTTTCCATCCCACTTTCTCATGTCTTCTCCATGATCCCGCAGATAAAACCATAGGGTGGCCCGCAGCGTGTACCTCCTATTTCTTCTCTCTCAGGCAATAGGGTGCCTTCTGTCAATAGCTGAGATGGGGGTTGGTACACGTGGAGAGCTGGATAGATCGGATAAATCGTCTCTCAATTGTTTGAACTCCTGGGACAGTTTTTCCACAGCTGAAATGATGGAAGGGGTGAGATTGTCTTTAAACTCTCAGAGCTGATGACTCACTTCATCCACTCTTGGTGGTGCTGCCTCATTCCAGGTCATTGATGCCAATGTGTGGGCATATGACAATGGCGCACTCCATGTGAGTCTGTGCCACATGGGTTGCATACATTTGACTTCATCTGTATCTACGGATGCATTCCCGGCATCCAGCCTATGATAGATCATCTCTAGAATGGCTGATTCCCTCAGGGAGTGGATGCCTCTCTCTGTCATGGTCCAGTTGGCTGAGTGACTCATAACATCATCCTTGTAGGGAAACCTTTCCTTCACAGATGCCAAGAGCTGCCTCCAAAGGCTGAGGGCTGGTTTCTCTTTTGCAATTGCTTTGTCAACTCCCCTTTCCCTAGCAAGTGATGCCAGCTGCTTGGCTTCCCTACCTTCTAGTTCGTGACCGTCGGCCCCATTGTCCCAGCATCAGAGCAACCAGGTGACAATGTGCTCCCCTGGAAGACAGGTGAAATCTTTTCACATATTCCACAGCTTGGTCAAGGTCTGGGGTCAAGAAGTCACCTCTTCTTCTTCATTTTTCTCTGATTCCTGTATTAATAACTCTTGTTCAGATGCCATCACCTGTTGTACGTGCATTGGGACTTCATCTTTCTTCACTGCACGAGTTGCTCTTTGTGGCTCTCGTTTGCTTTTCCCCTTGATTATAGGGACAACTGATATTGGCATGGATTGGTTCTTTGGTTCATCTCCAGTGTCTGTCACTGGGGTTGGAGTGGCTGCATTGTCTGTTGTTGGGATTGGTGTAGCTGCTGTGCTTGGGGATTGAGTAGCTGTGTTGTCTGTTGCTTTGCCATCAGATCCAGGGACACGTTTTTCCAGAGATGTTCTGTAGGCGTAGGCCAAGCCCCAGCATGCTGCCACGATTTGTCCCTCTCTGGTATTGCCAGGATGACAGCACACGTCTTTTAAGTGTTCTGCTAATTTTTCCAGATTTCACACCTGTTCAGGGGTGGAGTTCCAAAGTACTGGAGGGGCCTACTGGCCCAGGTGCTTTCCCATACAATCCCACACACCCTGCCACTCATGACTGTCCAGCCTCAGAGAAAATCTCTTGGTGGTCCTCTTACATCATCATTTAACCCTAGACAAGACCCGAGCCTGACCCTGCTTTACTTTCAAGATCAGACGAAATAGGGCTTTCTCAAGGTGGTATGGCCATGGGTAAAACACATGCTGTATGTGTGGCAACATGCTGATCTTCAGCACAAGCAGCAGGCAGGTGTCAAGGGTATTCAAAGGCCATCCAAAACCTTCAGAACTCTCAAATGCTGCTTTAAATAGCATGGTGGGGGAGTGCAGGGTGTGAGGGAATGTCTCCTTCATAGGTTGACCCCCTGAGCAGGAAAAAAAGATGTGTAATTCCAAAAAAATTCCCTTATATGCCTCCCACGCTGAGAACGCATGCTAGACCAGTTTCATGATCAATGATTCTATTGTATCACAAGTCACTACTTTGAAGTACAGCGAAACAATAACCTTAGCCCAGGCCCTCCAGCTAATAAACACTAAACCAGCAAATACTGGCTGTAAGTAAGGTATGACACTCTGAAACTCTGAGACCAAGCGCAACAACTCTGAGAGCAAATAAATAAACATTGCGACAAGTGACTATTAATCTGAAACAATGAATGCTTATCACAAATATGATCAGATACACTCTGGTCAGATCTGTTGTTATCTGAACCCTTCATGCCCCACGTTGAGCGCTGAAAAGAACTGTCGTGGTTTAAGCCCAGCTGGTAACTCAGAACCACACAGCCGCTCTCTCACTCCCCCCCTTCTTCCCCCCCCTGTCCCGGAGGGATGGGGAGGAGAGTTTAAAGAATGTAAATCCCACTGATTGGGATAATGTAATGGTTCGGAACCTAGCTAGGAGTTGATTCCCTGTCATTACTGAGAACCATAACAAAGGATGTTGTTTGTCACAGTGTATTCGGTAGAGTATGTATATGTTCATCGTGACTGTTTGTCAGAAAGAGACAGGAAAACATAGGTGTGCAGCTGTTCTATGGCCTTCGTGCTTGGCCACACTGGGGCACCTGGCCAACGCTCTCGGAGTGGACAATGGTGAGATCATGAGAAACTGCACAGTCCACGAGTAAATGATTAGAGATCTGGCATAAAGCCGGTTGTTTTGATAAGGGTATAAAAGCAGGACCCTCTTGTGGCCATGGGAGAAGCCTCACCTATGGGTGGACGCACTGCGTAGGAACTTTTCCAGTTATCTGAGACTCCTGGCATCGGCTGCAACAGTGCTTCCCACCTGCAAGTGTGGGCCTGGATGATGATTCAGTGGTAATTGGTGATGTATTTCTTCTTAATCTCTGTTCTCTCTATGCAGTAATGATTTAATGCATTGCTAACTTTCTTCGGTACTTTACTTACATACCTGTATCTCTGATTTGCTTTGTTGTACTTATTCGCTATATAGAGAGAGATATTTGCCTAATTCACATTAGAGTGCTTGCTTTAGTGTGCTTATTGGCTTTAGTGTGCTTGTTTAATAAGCTCTGCATATTATACAGCTGGTATGTGGTCACTTTGTGGTGTACCCTGTCTGTCAGCAGAACAGATAAGAATAGCCCAGTAACTAAGGTATAATACAAAACTACTACTGCTACCACCAATAATAATAATGATAAGGGAAATAACAAAGGGACAGAATATATAACTAAAAGGGGAAAAGGAAAAGGAAACAATAAACACAAGTGATGCACAATACCATTGCTCACCACCTGCCAACTGATACCCAGCCCGACCTGAACAGCGATCTGGGCCTTCCGGGGAACTGCCCCCAGTTTATATACTAGGCATGAGGTGCTGTGGTATGGAATACCTCTTTGGCTAGTTTGGGTCAGGCATCCTGTCTGCTTCCTCCCAGCTTCCCATGCCTCTCCTCACTGGCAGAGTATGAGACTGAAAAGTCCTTGATCAGGGTAAGCATTACTTAGCAACAACTAAAACCATTGGTGTGTTATCAGCATTGTTCTCAGGCTAAAGTCGAAAACACAGCAGTGCATCAGCTACTAAGAAGGAGAAAAATAACTCTTACAGCTGAACCCAGGACAGCCTGCCCTGCTCCTCGTGGCAGTCCATCATGCTCCCTTCCCAAGCAGAGGGTCAGCTCTTTTATATCACCTGCTACAGCTACCACCACTGATACCTGAAAGACACAGAAGGTATAGAGAAAGAAAATCACCTCTTCGGTGCTGGAAGTTGCAGTGAATTTTGTGTCCTGCAAAAATTGTTTAAGAGGGATTTTTTTGTTGTTTCATTTTTTTTTAAGGTTGTTGAAAATGCTGTGTGTATTTTCATTCCAGAATCTATGCCCATTTCTTTTATTCCTGTTTTCTCTATGGAGTGCATTTAGTGAATCAGTGGCAAGTGTTAACATATTTCTGTGATAACTTCAATGCCATATCAGGATTTCAGAGCACTTTACTGCCATTGGCCAATTAAGATTCATAACTTTTAAGAGCA